>NC_052048.2:11615775-11915775 GCF_903992535.2 Arvicola amphibius
AACTGATATCTCCCACTATCCCTTGCAGGCACTGTACACACATGATGCACAGACATATATGCACAGAAACTACCTGTACATGTAAAATAAATAATAAGTTTTACGTCCTCCAAGTCTCCCATCCTAAGATAAGACATATATTAACCAAGTGCTGGAAATGAGATCATAACTTCTAAATTCGCCCCACTCTTCCACTACGGTTCCTCCTCTTTATACTTCTTCACTTTAAAAATAAAAGGAACTTTTTTGCCTATTTATTTTTACCTCTTGTCTGTCTTCCTCAGAAGGATATAATCTCCATCTGACAAGAATGCATAGGCACAGGAGACCACTTCCTAAATATAACCCAGTAGCACAGACACTGAGAAAATTAATAAATGGTACCTCCTGAAACTGAGACACTTCTGTAAAGCAAAGGACGTGATTAACAAAACAAAATGACAGCCTACAGAATGAGAAAGGATCTTCAGCAACCCTACATCTGACAGAGAATTGACCACCAAGATATACAAAGAATAAAAAAAACTAGACATCAAAAGAACAAAAACATCCAATAAAAGATGGGGTATAGACCTAAACAGAGAACTCTCAGCAGCCACAGCCTTTTAATACACACTGTCACCCCATAGGTCAGAAAGTGGCTGATCCATCAGGTCTGAGACTGCTCAGAGTGCTAAAATGACAAAGCTATCTCAAGGAAAGTTTTTCAGAATCATCAAAATGAACACAATTTGATGTTCTATATGTATGGGTCTGTCTGTCTGTCTGTCTGTCAGTCTTTAGTTCACTTTAGCTTATCTCTCCTTACCTGCTTGCTACTAACAAGGCTATCTTCTATAATGAAGTGTAATACATTGTTTCTTCTGCTTTGTCCAATGTCTCATTTTCCATTCTTTGATATTTTAAGCACATGACTTCCTTTATATACTTATCGTTACATGATATACAAGAAAGGGAAAATAAACAAATGTAAGCAAACTGCTGCAAGTTAGCATGTCCTTTTAAGCTGTGCCAGACATGATGTTTGCTATAAAGAAAGAAAGAAGAAAAGAAAATGACGGAGTAGGAGCAAATCAATTTGCTTTTCCACCGGTGAAGATGACTTTCAGGAGTGCTTCAGGACTCGAGGGAAGAGTGATTGATAAGGTAATTAAATGATAAAAAAGTATCAGTCAAGCATGCAGAAAGAGTACAAATGAGGAAATGATCAAGTGTGCTTGATCTAAAAAATTATAGTATCAAATAATATAAATTATATTGCTTAGAGCAGAGAGGAAATCTGCTCTTTGTCAATGAGTTTTCTAATGTGCTCTAGAAAAGACAATTCCTGCAGCTACTTTTTCTCATCTTTTTTACTTCACTCCTATTAACATCATATGATTTTAAAGGCAATTGCTTCATTGTACCGTTGAATTCATGCTTCTCACACATGAATTAAGAATTTTAAAACTATTAACATTGATGAACTTTTCTTGTTTTTCATGGTCTCTGCAATTATAGGTAACAAGCAAACCAGCTGTGTTATCATAGAATTAGAGTATGCGCCTCAAAGAAATTCTAACAATTGTCACAGACTATGAGCATTAGAGTTGTTTTATGTGTGGGTGAATTCACAGCTTCGCTCTCAGACTTGCGAGTTTATGCTATTCATCCTGCATGGCTAAATCACTCTGAAGAATGTAAGCCTTTCCTCCTCCCTCAGCATAATCAAGAAAGCTGCTTTTCCAGAAGCAATGATTTAAACATTGCCTAACAGAACCCAAAGCACTGAGATGATGGCTAAATAAGCAGCTAGGATTTATTAACTTCACATTTGGCGAAAGAATGCCCTGGAGCATCTCGCTGCTGCCTGTTTGTCTCCTGCTTTTGTGATTCTTCCTGCCTGGTGCACTTTTATCACATAGTTTTGATTTCCTACTTTGGAATCTCTTCTTGCTCACCTCTCAGTGCCATGATAACCTAGGCTCTTCTAGGTAAAGTTACTTCAAATGTTTACCCAGAAGAACTGATCCAACCAGCACTGCGCAAGGCGCTCTTGGACCACAGAATCCCGACGTTGACTCTGGACACAAAGATACAAGCTGCTTAGATTCCTATATAGCAACATTGCATTAAAATGCAAATTAGAGTAGAGGGATTTGACATCAACTTTGTAACAGTAACTAAATATATTTTGAGATGTTTAGACTATGTTTCAATCAACTTTAAGCTTAGAAAAATATCTAAAATTATAATACTCCGTGTTTTTGTTATTAACTGATCATTAAATAATGGGGATTATTCTATATTATCAATACATAGGAAAATGTTTACACATTTACTAGCATTTAAAACAAATCAAACATCCCTTGGAGATTGTCCTGAACAGGCAGGTAACTGCCAAATATTATAAACATCAGAATAGGTGATCAATACTCAGAGGCCTGCAACACTGTCCTGTGTAGCGCACAATGTCTGTCTGTGCTCTATGCGCTACCATACAGTTAGTGAACCAGGCAAGGGGCTGGAGATTGAAACATACAAAGACACACAGACAGAGAGACAGAGACACAGACCTCTAGTCACTGGTAAGAAGCCCTTTATTCAATAGCACCAGAGTGGCTTATATACCCAACAGTCAGGTGTGCCAACAGGTGAAAACCTTATCTTCTGATCTTCAAGGCAAGGCAACACGTGCTCGTGAAGCAGAGCTGGTAAACAATTTTGACACAGCTTTCAATAACTCAAATCAGAAAGAAAGTAAAGATCTCTAGCAGGGAAGAGCAGCTGGAGGCCAGGACTCCAAATGGTCCCAACAGTCCTGAGTTCTCACATTTATTTAAATTTTATACTTTTTCATGAATATCCGAGGAAAGATACTGTTTTTGAATATGAGATTATACAAATTTAGTGTATATTTCCTAATTAACTCCCTAGCTTAAACGACCTTCACTTTACAATGCACTCACTCCTGAACATCCACTTTACTCCAATTTCTAGAACTTATACAGCCTAAGAAAACTCAAGGGAAACAAGACCAAGTTGGCTCTTCACATTAAATTCTCAACCAGTCTCCAAAAGCCCTTAGCATCACCTCTCAGGATCTCAGAATCCAGGCACTCTTACCCTTTGCTTCATGTGACTTTCGTCTTACTTTCTTCTCACCCTTGAATTCCACCATTCCGTGCTCAGGGTGGGTGGTTGAAATCCTTTCTGTTTACATGAGGAAAGAGAAACTGGAGAGTCAGCTAGGAGATAGTACAACAATGATAAACACAGGTTCCTCCTGCAACAGGGGTGCATTTTAAACCCTGTGGTTAGCCATTAGAAAATGGGAAGTGGAGAGGGTAACTATGACCTCAAATGGAGGTCAAGTTATTTTCACAGGTGTAACTAAGGTTAAGGTACCTAATCACTTGATATTTCACACTAACATATTATCCCCCACACACAAACACACACACCTCCTCCTCTCCCTTGTCATCCCCCTCCTCCATTTCTTCTGCTTAGTTCATTAATAATCCCACTATGACATCACTGTAATCTACATGTCTGTTTCTACACTAGTAACATACTAGTTTCGTAACTACTGTGCTTTACAGTTCAAGGTGAGACACTGTGTGATTTCCAGCATTTTTCTATTTGTGCTTTGGCTACTTCAACTTTTCTGTTATCTCATCTGAATTTTAGAATTGTTTGCTTATAGTTCTGAGAAGAAACATTATTAAATTTTGACAGGGATTGCATTGAGTCTGTAATTGCTTTGGTGATGGGACCATTTTCACAGCACTGATCCTGTTGATGTGTGAACATGGCATTTTTTTTTTCCACTCCTACTGTCTTCTTCAATTTCTTTCTTGGATATCTTTAAGGTCTTCGTATTTCACATCCCTGGTTAGATTTATTTCTTGATACTTTCTACATTTATTTACTTACGAGTGGATTTATTCCCTGACAAGTTAATTGTTGGTATATTGAAAAGATACTGCTTTCTTTTGGTGTGTTGATTTTGTTGCTTGCCATTTCCTTTGTCAAATAGTGTTTTCTGATGATTTTTAAAGTATCTTTTAAGCTCAAGATTATATTGTCTGAAAAGGGAAAATTTTCAGGCTCTTTTTCTGTGTGTAGGCCATATATATCTCATTAATTCCTTTGTATTCATTCTCCTAGGTGAGGCTTCTACACATCGTATGGAATAAGGATAGAGAGAGTAATCCCCCCGTCTCATCCTTGACTTCAGACTTTTCTCCCCTTACTCTTTCGTTGGCTATATATTTAGGCTATGTAGCTGTCATTACGTTGAGGTCTGTTCCTCCCATGCTTAGTTCCTTCAGGTTCTTTTCATAGGAGTTTCATCTATTGAGATGGGCAAGTAGTTTCTGCCCACAAGTCAGCTTATGCCACCGCTAGAATAGTTGGATTTATAAATACTCAACTATACTTTATCCCTGAATTAAAGCAAGTCTGATGATACTGTCTCATGCACGTAATATGCTGTAGAATTTGGTTTGGAAATATTTCACAGAAAATTTTTATACCATTAGGAAAATTGATCTATAATTTGTGTATGTGTGTTAATAGAAGAAAAACAGATAAGAATGAAATGATAAAGAGTTGGTGAGCTTTATGAGTTCTTCAGTGTTGGAATCTGTCAGGTGGATGAGATAGCATGAAGTAGCTGGAGTCCTCTGGGTTTCCCACTTTTCAGGATGGCGCTTTGTGTGGGCTAAGGCCCAGGACCGTTTAATACCAGTAGTTCAGCTTCAGGCTCACCTTCTCTGTGGCAGTTTCCCATCTCTGCAAGCCAGGGGCTGCTGCCAGTCCTAACAACCTTTGGAATTTGTGCACAAGGCAGGGTCCCAGGCATTTCAGAGCCTATCAACTCATACCTGTTTAATAACCAGAGATGGAAAATGTAAAATTACAGGTGTTTCATGAATTGTTTGGAGTTCAGTAGGCAAGCAGAGGACTGAAATCTCTACTGCATGGGGCAAATTCAGAATTCGAAAGCTCAGTGCCCTGCTTACCAGTTTTAGCTTTTCTGACTCCACATCACAGCAGACCACTCTCTGGAGGGAAATGGATGCTGAAGTTGAAAGGACCTCTCTGTCCTAGTAACTAGCAAGCAACGTGGCTTTGGAAACTGAACAGTCCATGGGCCAAGGACTCAAGTCTATTCGCCACCAGAATTGCCGTCAAAAATGACCCCTGTTCCCTTATCAAGAGCAAAGCTACCGACCATTAAACCTTTAACAACACAGACTCCCTAAAATTCTGCAGTGAGGGTCACCTTGACAACACTCAGCATCCATGACTGTCTTCTGAAGTAACCTCCTACCCAGACATCATGGACCTCTATTTCCGTATTTCAACTTTCCTGGCTTGTGATGGTTCCTTGTTTTTAGGTACCCAAGCGACAGTCTCAAGCAATAGTGTGCTTATTGCTCACATTTTAGAGAGAACAAACAACAAAGAAGGTTTTGGGTGCTTAGTATGACTGTCACACAAATGCCTCATGGTGTATTTAAGTTACAAAAATGTTCTTCAAACTTCTTTTTTATGGCTATGATCAAATACCTGAGAGGATGCAATTGGTAGAAAGGGAAGTTTCTTTGGCTCATGGCTTATGGGTAGTCCACCTTGTAGAAAGAAGGCATTCTAAAAACACTATCTCTAAGTGGGGCAACGGCTTATCCACAACTGACTGGAGAAGGAAAAAAAGAGAGACTGGAGCTAGAAATGAGACTGAGCTCATACTCCATCCCTCGGTGATGCACTTCCTCCAGGTAAACCCCACTTGCTAAGGTTCTGCTGTGCCCCAAAACAGCACCACAAGCAGAGGACTAAGTGTTTAAACACACTGACCTCTGGGAAACATCTTATGTATAAATTATAGTACTAATACCTTTTGTCTCATTGTCTGTTATAGGTCATCTTAATTATCTTCATTCACAGAACCACCTAAAGTTAACTTCTAATTCACCACCCTATCCTAAAAAAAAATCAGACCTTTTGAATGGCCCTTATAGATCTTCAAAAGCAAGTTTCTGACTTTCTCTCTGTCCTCTTCTTTGTACAAATTCTGTGAAACAGACGCTCATATCCTGGTACCTGTGGGATACTTCAATGGCAATTCTCCAGTCTGAAAGGCTGCTCCCTAGATAGCTATACATACTGTAAATCATTGATTGCACATCACCTTGTCAGTGTGACTGACCTATGATCGTATTTAAAGTCACCATCTGCTATCTCTCAGGACGGCGGTTAGCTGTTTCCCTTATCATCATTCTTCTTATAATTTTATAATATCCAATAAGCCACATAATTTTATTTTTCACTTATATATGATCACTTCACCAGAATGACTAACAATAGGTTTTTCAACATATCTGTTGAATGATCAAATGAGTCAAGAACAAATATATTAACAGACAAATAACTATATAGCTTGCAATTTTTGGAATATTTTTCTAAGATAATAACATTTGAGCTATTTGAATCTAGTCTTTATGATTTCAAAGATAATAAATGTTCCAGCTTGCAGGGTCTGTACTAGATTTTGGGAAAACAGATACTAGATAAAACACAATGATATCTCATTAAAGGTCACATCATAGTAAATACACACTCAAATCCTAATTGAAATTGTTAGGTTCTTTCCAATGAGGTCTTCCAGGATAAATATACAAAAATTGACAATTACTTCAGGCACCACTTTTTTGGTATAAAGTTATTTATTAGAAAAGTTCCTTTTGCTCTGTAGTAAATGTTGGTCTGAGAAATATAAATTTAATGTTATTGAAAGTTTCATTTGCTAACTCAAAACTTAAATATTAACTCCACTCTTTCCACTATATTCTTAAGGAATGATGAGCGTTAGAAGAGAGATGAGAGAGAGAAATGCTAGGAATAGAGAGAGACAAAGACAGAAGGACTGAGGGATATATAGAGAGGGATAAGAACAGAGGGAAAGGAAAAATAAAGGAAAGAAAGAGAAAAAAGGAGAGATAGATAGAGACAAACATAGAGACAGAAAGATAGACTGATAGAGACAGATAGATAGATAGATAGATGATAGATAGATAGATAGATAGATAGATAGATGATAATAAATAGAAGCTAATCATTAAAGGACAAGAAGAAAGTAAGAATTTCTTAAGAATGATTGCCAAGATCATTGTAATTAGTTCAACTCCTCGTGACTATCTCATATATGAGCCTCTTATGACACATCTCTAAGAATGAACTCTGTAAGAGTAATGGGATCCTCTACGAGACTGGATTATCACAATCAACAGTGGCACCACAAAGGCGTCACACAAGGATACATCTTCAGATTACATCCCCACCTCACTTCTTCTCTGCACTGCTAATGAGGAATAAGACAGGGAGAATATGGAACTTCCTATTTTGGTAAGTAGATAATCTAAAGTTATTGAAAGGCATTCTGAGCAGAAGGAAGGCTTCTGATTTTCATTTTATAAATATGGAAGGAAGAGGAAAATAAAGTTAATCTAGACGCTCAGAGACTGATTTGATGCGGCTGAATTTGTTGAAAACCTAAAGATAGGCAAACAACTGGGTAGACAGAAACCATGTGAGGGACAATTGAGACCAGAAAGAAACCCCATAAAAGAACAACTTGCATCATGCAGACCTCAGCAGAGCAACAACACAGAGTGTGCCTCAGATTATGATTTTAACAACTGGAATTAGTAGGGAAACAAAACAGGTTGCATGTTTTCAGGAGAAAGGAAAATCCACTTTGCAACAGCAGTACTTAATGTCTTACACTGAGTCATATTTTTGAAGTTAAAATACAAATAAGAACAGGAAAAATCCCTCCATAAGTATGTAGAAGAAATTGCCTATCAGTTAAATCAGGCAGAAACTAAGCACTCTACTGAAAAGTGCTGCATACTGGCTTGGTCCTTGAGGCTTTTTAGTCTGTTTCCTTATACTGTCTTGGCACAATGGCCCACAACTGGAATTAAATGGCCCTCCCATTTAAATCATTAATCAAGGAAAGTCCTACAGACATGCCGATAGGCCAATCTCAGCCAATTCTTCAGTTGGTGCTCTCTTCTTAAAGATGACACTTGCCCATGTCCATATGGGAAAAAAATGACTAACCAATACATATACAAATTTTGATTATTTTAGGTAGTGTGATTCTTGTTGCATTTCTTTCCTTTTTGAAATGACATTCCAAGACTCTCAGTGAGCCTTATGTCTTGGCATTCTGAGGGCTAAGAGTATAGTCATAAACCACAACTATTTTTAAATATAATATTCAAGTAGAAAGTATGTTTTTGGATATCTGAAGAAAGAAGCTTTAAAGAAATTTCACATGAGTTCAGAATGAGTATAATACATGGTTATTTATTTAGGAGTAGACTCACAGACCACAGTCCTCTGCTCAAGTAGGGAAGAGCAAAGAAATCCCATTGCCAGAAGAGAGCCCAGATGCATGATTTACATCAGCATTTATAGTATAAGAGGCCATACCCAAGTGGGCAGGTAACTTAAAGGCTACTGGCTGTAGAAATTTCTACAGCCCCTCCCCCTTTTGTTTAAATATGAGAATTCTAAGCCTAATACAAAATTATATACAACAAGTTCAAATATCAGGTATAAAAATTAGAATTACATCCAGCGTAAACAATATCAAACAAGAAACGTGGGATAAATGTTTCAATAATTATCCTATGTTATAGAGTATAAGTCTTATATTATAAATAACTTTGCAAAGTCAAGAGAGGGAAGTGACTACAACTACCTAGTCTTCAACCCTATCAAACACCTGAGAAGGGAGATAATATTACTTGAGTGGGCAGGAAGTACAATCAAGCAGCTTCAAAAATGTGCAATAGATGACAGAGTCAACTGGCTACCTGGGCAATCACACAAATTCTCATTTGCAATGTTGGAGCAACCAACTTTGGCTAAGGCCTAGAGTAACTGACAACCATTTTCAGAGTCAGGAAATTTTTCAAAACTGTCATACCCTGTCTTGGCAATATTTGACAGTATTTTTTCTTGTATCCTGCTTGTCCTGTCCAGATATCATCCTTTTTGTCAGTGGTCGATGCATGGGGAGTTCCTTGCCCAAAGGCCAGTTTTACTAAGAAGAAAACAAACTCCAAGTGGAGTGTCTTTGGTGCTCAACCTTCTCTCAAGACTAGATCAGTGCTGCCAAGAGCAATTGTGTCTCACTTCAACAGAACCCTAAGTTATTTAAATACAATATTCTACAGCTCTTTGAAGTGATTGAAGATTACCTATCTATGTAGAATACAATATCTATGTATCTAAAGGACCTGATTAGTCTAACTGTAAGTACGACAAACATGGATGCCTATTGACCTATAATTCTTATATAACTTAAAACTAAGACTTTATATTAGAATTTTAAACAACTGTGCAACAAATGACAATGACCTCAAAATGTAAATGATGTATAAGTATCTTGATCAAACGTACAAGTGTATATTGCAAGGTAATAAATATATTCTAAAATTGAATTAATATACAAAATATCTTAAGCAGAGGTAGAAGCATGCATGCATACAATATGACAAAATAACTTTGCCTAGGTATAGAAATATTGTAGACAAAATAGGTACATATTCAATATAATTTAAGTTTGTATCAATACACAAAAATCTATACCAATGTAAATTGCCTATACAAAATAGCTCATAAGTATTCACTCTATTAATCACTATTATTATTAGTAATTAATAAGCTCATACTAATCTATTACCCCATCCAATTTCCTTTTTTTCCCAAAGAGATCCCTGAGCTTACATAATTTTTGCCCAAACCCAACCCTATAACAATTAAAATCAACCCCTAAATGATATCCATAACACTGAGGGCAAACATTTTTGGGATAGGGGATGTAATCTTCTATAATTACTTCTAGCTGTCATGAGGGTGATGTTCTTTCTATGAGATTCTTTAACAGTAAAATGATGGTTAAGTTCCAAGATTACTGTCTGGTATAATTGAAAATAGTCTTTGAATATTCAGTAGGATTGTTCTGAGGTTCCTATTTGGAGTTCTGTTGAGAATATTGTAAAAATGTACACCATTTCACCTAACTAAGTTGGAACCATATTGAGCAGCTGGTACCCAAAACAGGTCTTATAGAAGCACTATCAGCATCATGATGTCATATCAATCAGGTGGAGTTCTTGTGGGGAGCCATCTTCTTTTTGGAAACTTCAAAGATTACTGCAGGAAAATTCAATTTTCATTGTGGAAAACAAAAATTATTCATACAGACATATATATTCAATGAAAAGTATGATAGAAACAAAAAATGAAGAAAAGCAATTTTTTTTTCAAAATTCTTTTTTTCTTTCTGTCCCATACCATGGCTCTTGACATGAGACAGAAACTCTAAATTTTTATTTTAAAATCATGCTTGGATTTAGAGAAGGACTGAACCAGTGCCATTTTAAGTGAGTCATGATTATTATTTTGGTTAGTATTTAGAGATTTTTACCGTCAGATGACTTGTCCTCATAAGTGATAATTCTCTTTGCTTGGTGATCCTATCTGGATAATTATCTTTTCCTCGTTAGGCATCTAAGAGGTCCAAGGTCTCCTAACTTTTTAAAGAAGAGCATTATCCTGCAAAGACAAGAACAGAACCAAGCCCCAACCCTTCTGTGTTTTCCTTACCCCCTGATTGGTTGTCATCTCTATGGATGAACTGTCATTTATCTTTCTCAAGAGATTTCTCCTTTTCAAACCGAATCTTTATTAACTTTCATGGTATCCATAACTTTTATTCTCTTGTTGAAACAAAAGCAAAACCCCTTCCCCAACTGAGCACATCTCCTGGCTTCCATTGTGAGGTCAATATATCCTTGATGATAATTGACGATAATTGACCAGTGAACCAGCAAACACAAGGTAAGTTACTTAAATTCTTTGCCTTATTATTCAGATTAATGATGGTGTTATTAATGAGAATGATATTACTTATCCATTTCTTTGCATTTCCAATTTGATGAAATGTACATAAAACTCTCAATGCAGCTATCATTTGCATCTTCAAAAATGTCAAAAATTAAAAGGTTTTTTCTATTCAATTCCTTCCAACTTCTGAAATACATTCAACGTCTCAGAATTTTGACCGATATGACCAACGTCATTAAATTCTGTTTCCCTACATCAGCCAGTTCCATTTAGCTAACACTGAAATGCACACTCTGCTTTCTTTCTTGCTTAGGTAGGCAGTGGGAATAATTTCCTATGTTGGTGGCCCTAGGGGAGGTCAGTATTTTATCCTGTTGCTCTCCTTGTACCTGACTTTTAACTTTACTTAATAATCGGTGTGCTAATTACACATTTTATTCAAATGTACATTAGTACATTACAATTACCAATGAAACTCTTTCTAATATTGTCACCTTATTACTTTTAAAATGTTTTAGAACTTATGCTGTTTTAATATTTATTGCTTATAACAAAGCTTACTTTTATATTTGTTCTCTGAACATATATATATGTATATATATATAAATATATATATCCATCATCTATCTATCTATCTATCTATCTATCTATCTATCTATCTATCTATCTATCTATCTATCTATCATCTATCATCTATCTATCTATCTATCTATCATCTATCAATCTATCTATCTATCTATCTATCTATCTATCAATTCATCTATCTATCATTTTTCTGTGTGTGTGTGTGTGGAAGCATGTGCTTGCCACAGTGTACATGAAAGTCATAGAACAACTTGTAAAAGTTGGTTCTTTCCTTCCACAATGTGGGTACCTAGGTTTGAACTCAGATCCTCAGGGTTGGCAGCAAGCACTTTTACTGAATGAGCCAGTTTGTTAACCCTCTTTGTATATCTTTTAAATAAGATCTGTTTTCAGGACTACTACTAAGTACTTTTTATTTTTTTCTAAGTTTTATAAAAGAATAGATAGTTTTCACAATATCCTCCGTCTTACAGTCCTGAGGATAAGGTGTTCTTTCAGTGTTCAGATGCATGGATATAGGATGTATGATGGAAGCTGTGTGGCATGCTCATGTTCACTTTTACATTGGGCCACTTCTGTGACTGGAGAACCTTCCCACAGTGTGATTTACCTTTTTGAGAAATTAGCCAGAAATGCACATCTGAGTAGTGCAGGTGTGCTATATACAAATGTTTCTGGCTTCGTGAGGTGATATGCTCTGTGCATGGTTGGGAACCTGGTGGGAGTAGGATGGAGGTATGTGGCTCTTAGGTAGTCTCCATGCAGTTTAAAATAGAGCACCAGCCTTTCCCTCGTCTCATTTATTTTTTTATGGCCAGCTGCATGGAGTCTTTCCTGGAGTGGTCCTAGAAAATGTCAGGAATTGGCATGAGTGTGGCCATCCATCATGATGGACTGAAACCTCTCAAAATTATGACAGTGGGCAACAACTCCCCCCAAAATAACAAAAAAAACCCAAAGTCGAAAAGCCTACTTTCTAAAAAATAGGAATAAAATAAAATTGGATAGTACTAATGAGGTTCAGTTGAATTTGTTTCTTTTAGACAAAGTAAGGAAATGGAAGGAACAATCAAATATGTTGTTGTCCAACCTTTAAAATGGTGATCTGAACACAAAACCAAGGTGAGGTTGTGTTTGTCAGTCATTTTTTTTATTCTGTTCCATGTACCAATTTTTTTTTAAAAAATTAGTTATCTGACTTAAATTTGGTGATAATGGCTTATACAACTAATGTATATTAGATTACGATATGTGATTACGTATGTGTACATACACATAAATGGCATGCTCACCTTGCTAGTATGAGTTTCATAGGCTGTCATAACAGTGTATTACAAATGGATACGCCTAAAATAAAAATGTATCCTTTCTCACTGTAAGACTCCCAATTTTATGATTAAAATGTCAGTTGAGACACATTATTTGGAGAGAGGGAAGAATAAGCTTTCTTTGTCTTTCTTGACTTCTTTCCTGAAGCCTTCATTTTTCCTAGACTAGCAGCTGTCTGTCTCCAATCCGTGCCGCCATCCTCTCATATGACTTCTTGCTTGGGTCAGTCTGTTTCCAAATTACCCTCTTTTTATAAAAGCATCATTCATATCAGATTTTGCTTCCACTACCACACTCATCCAATAGAATCACATTTGGCCTTGATGATGTGCGCAAAGACTGTGTTTCTGCACAAGGTCACACTCCCATGCTGAGAGTGTATCGAGTTTTGGAGAAATGCTACTGAATTCAATGCAACATATAAACCATATTCTCTATAATCTCTTACTTCACTTTCCTTTCCTACTCTTCTTATTCTTATCTTTTATACAATTTTCAAATATGTTTCTTTTTTGATTGGGAAATTGATTTTTGTGTGACGGTTCTAAGAGATGTATGTTTTATTCAGCAAATTCTTTTTTATTACTTTATAAATAATACCAATGAAAATTTCCACTTTCTCCCCTCCTCCCACTTCCCTCCCACTCCCCCCCCCCACACACCCAGTCCTGTGTACCCTGCGCTGTGGGAAGTTCAAGGCCCTCCCTGCTACATCCAGGCATAGGAAGGTATGCATCCAAATAATATAGGATCCCAAAAAGCCAGTACATACAGTAGAGCCAAATCCCAGTGCCATTATCCTTGGCTTTTCAGTCTGCCCCAATTGTCAGCCACAATCCAGTTTGATCCCATACTCATTCAGTCCCAGTCTAGCTGGATTTGGTGGCTCACCCAAATTGGTGAGCCAATTAGCTCAGGCACACTGTCTCAGTGAGTGGACCAACCCCTCGTAGTCCTGACTTCCTTGCTCATACTCTCCCTCCTTCCACTCTTCAACTGGACCTTGGGAGCTCAGTCCAGTGCTCTGATATGGGTCTCTGTCTCTATCTCCATCCAATGCCAGACTATGTATTCAACAAATTCTTATGAAAGATATCGATGGTTATAATTCTAGCATACAAGCTTATTAACCTTACAACTCTTAAAACCGAAATTTATATTTATATCATTTGCACTCCATTTTCTCCCCTTCTTTTTGCCTCTCAAACCATCTCAACTTCATTACCTCTTATTTAATTATTAGTGTTACATATATGCAAATGTATATATAAATATTCATATATATCCTGCTGAATACATTTAGTATTGTTCATATGTTTAGGGATGAATACTTGGGTTGGGTTGCACACATCTCTTAAGAGTCATTACATCCAATTGAGATATTAAGATAACACATTCAAAACTAAAATAAATCAAAAAGAGTTCACACATGTACACACACATACACACACACTAAAAAAACCCAAAACAAAAAAAATGGAGCTCATTTTGTGTTGGCCAACTTCTCCTGAGCATGAGACCTTCCAGACTGCAAGGGAATATGGGTATTTTGTTGTTGCTGCTGCTGCTGGTGGTGGTGGTGATGGTGTTGGTTGTTTGTTTATTCTACAAGTCAATGTAGGGACAAAAATCTTTAAAATACTGAGTACTTTCCCATCTTCTTTCAGATTCTTCTAGAGCATCACTATGTATTAACTTTATAAGGATAAATTCAACTTTTTTTCGTTTCTTCATCTTTTCTCCTGATAGATAATTGTGGCAAAGTAGGGCCCAAAGCCTGTTATTGTAAAGTAAAAGTTCAGGCAAGCTTGTTTAAAGTATAAAGATGTCAAGAGTCAATGTCAATGAACATAGGGATGAAACAATAAGAGTATAATTGGTACAGTTTAATGAGTCCAAGATTCGATATCTTTTCACTTATTGGAAATATTTGATGCCAGGACACCAGAGGACCAAGATCAAGTGGAGAAGATCCTACTACATGAATGTAACGTAGACTGGGGAAGTTCATTTCAATTTCCAGTTGTAAATTCAGGATATGGTTTACCCCACTCTTGTGCTTTAACTTTCATGATATACTGGATTTTGAAATATACTGTCCAGATTCTGGCAACTGACATTGCATAAATGCCCGATAAAGCGAACTCCAAACCCTGGCTCCGGCAGCTCTGTGGGGCGCCCAGCCTCCTCATTCTTGTATGCAGGACCATCTGTCATTCTTCTCTGTACAGTCAAGTGTGAAGAGGCCAAATCTGTCTAAATATTGCATCTACACAATTCCTTGATTTTTCTTAATTTCTACATTGTCTTGTTGCCAGCATTGATTCATGCGGAAATCTATGATTCTCTGATATCCCTTCATTGCTATTTACAAAAGTGAAATTTTAAAAAACATATCACAACTGTATTACACAGTAGAAATGCATGCCTGTTTCAGAATTACTTATACTCTTAAAGATTTTGTTTCATTGTAAATAAGAGTGTATCTGAATGTTAATAACTCTGATGACATTATAATATTTAAAAACTAATATTTTTGTGTTTCTACAACCTCACCAACATAGGAAAGTACTTATAAGTAGAATATTAACGACAGCTGATTTGAATTTTCTGTTTGTTGTTTTGTTATTCACAGTACCTATGTTAAACAAGTATCCTTGGGGTTTTATAGGCTCTACCTCTCTGTTTTTTTGAGGTAGTTTATTTTCTTACTTATTTGTAACTGTTCTAATATGTTAAAATGCAGATCACTATATCTCACTACATTCCTGAGTTTTTATTATGTCTTAATTCTCTTTTCTGAACAACTCATTTCATTGTTATCTCTATTGATTTAGGAATTCTGTACTTACATTGCTACTTTGATAAGATTAGAGTACCATTTTAATATCACTTAAAAATGTGTATCTAAGGTTAATGTGGACATTCAATGTATTCCAAAATTCCCAAACTGCATATTAGTTCCTTGGAAAGTTCCGCACTGAGTATCACACCACTAGTTAACCTTTTCTCATTGCTTTTTAAAAATTCAACGATTAAATAGATTCCAGTGATTTTTTTAAATTTACTTATTTTTTTCATTTAAAAATTTACACTTCCTCCTCTCCTCCCATTCCCCTCCTGCTTCTCCACTCACCCTCCTCTGTCTACCTCCCTCCTTAAGAGAGGGCAGGGAACCCTGCCCTGTGGGAAGTCCAAGGCCCTCCCACCTATATCCAGGCCTAGGAAACTTTGCATCCAAATAGACAAGGGTCTCAAAAAGCCAGTACAGGCAGTAGAAACAAGTGCCAGTGCTTTTATCAATGGCTTCTCAGTCAGCCCCCATTTTCAGCCACATTCAGAGAGTCTGGTTTGATCGCATGCTCCTTCAGTCCTTGTCCAGCTGGATTTGGTGAGCTCCCATTAGAAAAGGCACACTGTCTCAATGGGTGGACCAATCCCTCGAGGTCCAGACTTCCTTGCTCATCTTCTCCCTCATTCTGCTCTTCAACTGGAGACAGGGAGAGAGAAGGCAGAAGGGAAAGACTGGAGAGAGCTTGGGGGGAGTGGGACGGTGGAGATGGAAGAAGGGCGGATATAGGAGCAGGGAAGATATCTACGTTTAAGGGAGCCATTTTAGGGTTGGCAAGAGACTTGGCTCTAGAGGGAATCCCACGTGTCCATGGGAATGTCCCCAGCTAGGTCCTTGGGCATCAGAGCAGAGGGTGCCTGAACTGGCTTTGCCCCACCATCACACTGATGATTATCTCAAATATTCGGATGGAGATAGAGACAAGAGACCCTCATCAGAGCAACGGACTGAGCCCCCATGTAGTGGGAAGCGGCGGGGCTGCGTCCCGCCACCCGCCGCTGGCTAGCTTTACACCCGAAATAATTACACGGAAACTGTATTCTTTTAAAACACTGCCTGGCCCATTATCTGTAGCCTCTTATAGGCTAATTTTCACATCTTCCTTTAACCCATATTTAGTAATCTGGGTAGCACCACGAGGTGTGCCTTACCAGGAGAGATCTTAACCTGTGTCCATCTCGGAGAGGAGCAGCATGGAGACTCACTATCGTGACTGCCTGAAGCGTCTCTCCCACTCTACTTCCTTGTTCCCACAATTCTGTTCTGTCTACTCCACCTACCTAATTTTCTGTTCTTAAAGGGCCAAGGCAGTTTTCTTTATTAATTAACCAATGAAAGAAACATAGACAGATAACTCTCCTCCATCACCCCCAAGGTCCAGTTGAAGAGCAGAAGGAGGGATTTTTTGGCTTGTGTTACTTCTTCCACCTAAACCTTTCTCTGTGATGTTCTCATCTTCCAGATGCTTATCATTTAACAACAGAACCTTTGAATACTCTGTTCACAAACGTTGCCAGTTTAAATCATGTTTACTTGTTTTTTTTTTAACTTTGAGACTATTTCATAGGAATTATGAATACAGATGTATATATTGGTTTCTTGTTGAACTCAAAAAACTTTTAGAAACTAAGTATAAGTGGATCTGAAGAGAAGCTCCGGAGTTGAGATCACTTGCTGCTCTTGCAGTCGACCCAAGTTCAGTCCCCAGCATTTACAGTACTGTCCCAACTGGATGCAACTCGAGTTGCAGGGGTTCTGATGCCGCCTTCTGATTTCTACTAGCAACTCACTCACATGCACATACATAGAACATAATTAAAATAAAATGTTTTATATTATGAGAAATTTATTCATATTATTGAATAAAAGGAAAATAATTAATTTCAACTATGATAGGATAAACATTTAAATAAAAATACCCTGCTTACAGATCCCTAATACCTATATGTTACTTTTGTTGGACCAAAGTTATTCACTGATACATGTTTAAACTCTGAAGTCTATATTCTCAGCGATCAACATACATATACAGACATACCTGCAAGTACGCAGCTCATCAGATGGAAAAGGTAAATAGCTCCACTTGCTTGTTTTAAGTCATGAATGTATAGATATTTGGGTATATTTATTTCATTTATTTTTTTATTTTATAATTTCTTCAACTGTTGGCAAATTTTAAGATTTGAGGAAAAATGGTTAAGCTATGGTAAAAGTAAAATATATAAAATGATCATAAATAGTGAGTTCTTTGCTCTACTTGCTGTAGTTCTCAAATTTCCATGATGTATTGCTCTATGAGTTTAAAACTGGTGTTTTGTTGGCAGCGAGGCATTTTAGTGTATTACTGAACAAAACAAGGACATTTAGTTAACTATTATAGATGAGGCTTGTGCTGATCCAATATAGAATTCTGGGCAGGAAGTGCAAGAAGAGAATGTCTATACTAACAAAGGAAAATTCTATCTGCAACCAGAAAGCCACAGTGTTCATTATCAGCTTGTCTTTTTAATGTTGCTATAACAGTCCTGTAATAGTCAGCAAGAAGAATGCATGACTGTCTTAAAATCTACAGATTGGAAAATAAGCAGTATTGATATTATTTGCTGCTATTTATTTCCATGACTTTTAAAAGGGAAATGATTAGATGTTCAGATTTAAGCAAGGAAGCTTTATATAACATCATTATGCAAAAGTCGACTGCATTGATATTCAAAAGGACAGAAGCATTAGTCAATATTTCAGGTTGAACCTAATATCACACTAAGGAGACTAGAAACTTGTTCATAGATCTCAAGAGATGGCTCAGCAGTTAAGATACAGATTTGCACATAGTTAAGAATAATAAAAGTAAATCTTTGGTCTAAAAGTATTCTTGTGATTTAACAAAATCTCACATCTTCCAACAATTTGGGCTTTACAGCTCAGCTCAACTCTTCTTGAAAATATTGTCTGAAACTCTAAAACTCTCCTTGCAAGGATGGAGGTCCTTGTGATTTAAAAAGCCAGCAAACAGATAGTTGAAATATAAGCTAGCGTAGTTTGAATGGGAAATGTCCCTCCTGGGCCCATGTATCCGCAAACTTGGTTCCCAGTTCTTAAGCAGTTTGAAAAGGTCATGGAACTTTAGGAAGTTTGGAAGAAGTACATAACTAGTGATGTTCTTTGAGGCCTTAGAGCCAGGCCCCACTTACTTTTCTTTCTGTTTCTGTTTGTGGGTAAAGCATTATTATGCTAGATCAGCCTCATAGTCCTGACACCATGCATCCCCAGCTATGTTGGACTGTAGACCATGTGAATTTATAATCTACAATAAATAATGTTCTCCTCTATAAGTTGCTTTTGGTCATAGTACTTTATTACAGTGGCAGAAAAGATAACTAATACAGCTTTAAAGAAATATTCATGGAAATGCAGTTTAGAAATCAGCGGGATGCTTTGGTCTTGCTGCATATCCATGCAGAACAATCCTGAAGTGTCTTTGCCTCTCTTACCACATCCTTAATAACTCCTGGGATGAAGTAACATTATCTACCTAAAATGTCACTATAAGGATTAAATAGAGTGGACATGACTATACTGTAGCTCAAAAATGCCATTGAAATTCAGGTATGTTTAGGCACCCTGTAATTTCAACACTCAGGAAGTTGTGGCGGGAAGACCTAACTCCAAGACAAGTCTAAACAACATGAAGAAGCATTGCTTAAAAAAGAAAGATTTCAGAAATATCATCATGCAAATATAAAGGTAGCAGATGCCCATGGCTCTCAGAAAAGGTGTAGAGCACACAATGTAAGTATCAGGGAAGAGAGTAACAACTGTTCTGAAACAACAAAAACCATCATCTACAATAGCAACCAAAGAGTTATGACCCTACAAACAAATATTCATGAATTTCAAAGAAGCTGTGTAATCAGAAATTCTGTCCTGCTAGGTCCCCCAACCATTCCAAAAGAAACAATCAGAGGTGCCATTTGTAAACAAAGACTGCCTTTTCATTTCCCAGTCACCTAGAACTGAATAATCATGCAAAAACTATATTAATTACAGTACTGTTTGGCCAATAGCTCAGGCATATAGCTAGCTTGGTCTTACATCGTAAATTTACCATTTTCTATTACTCTGTGTATTGCCATGAGGCTGTGGGTCATCAGTAATGTGTTGACATCTCAGTAATATGTTGGCATCTTTCTCCTTTGACTGATACATGGCATCTGCCTAACTCTGCCTTCTTTCCTTCCCTATCTCTGCTTAGATTTCCTGCCTTGCTGTATTCTGTCCTGCCACAGGTCAAAGCAGCTTCTTTATTGATCAATAGTAAAAAACTTATTCATGGCATACATTGGGGAATCCCACATCAGTGGTGGGCATGGTGCTGTCTGGCTTTAATTCCATCAGTGTGTGAGGAGCTGATTGGGGAAATTTATGAGTCTGAGACTATAGACTATTTAGAGATTTCCAGCAAACCTGGACAACATACTCAGATGCTATTCAAACAAACAGGAAAATTTTACATATAAAAATTTTCAATCATAAAGCTATATAAAAATGTACCACTAATTGTGTTTTTAAAGTGCCTTGAATTAAACCTTTCATTGATTCCCAACTAATAAGGCCTCATGAAACCACCACCACAGTGAAACATTATATTTGGGGCACCTGAAACTGTATTTTTGTGCTATAGTCACTCATATTCGTCTCTAGAATATTCTACCTATTAATCCCTTATGAAGAAAAAGTTTAGAAGAATCCATTTGTCCATAAATTCACATAGAATTTTGGTTTATTTAAATAAAACAATAAAAAATAAAACAATTGGAATAACTATCCACTAATTCATACTTCAGTATAAAATACTGAAAATAACCAAGTAATTCTTAAAAAAATACCAAAATGAGGAGACTGTATAAGTACCCACACATTCTTACTGGGCTAAAGTCACCTGACATGGTCACAAGGAATTAGTTCAGGCCATTTGGAGGGGTCACAGCACAACTGAGCCTGTAACAATTTTATTGAGAGTGATCAGATGTTTAAATATTTATGAGACACAGAATATAGCCAAACAGTAATGGCACATGACTTTAATCTTAGCACTCAGGAGGTAGAGGCAGGCAGATCTCTATGATTTAAGGTTAGCCTAGTCTACAGAGTGAGTTCCAGGACAAGCACAGAGAAATCCTGCCTCAAGAAAAAAAAAAAAAAAAAAAAAAAAAAAAAAAAAAAGAAAGAAACAGAACATATTGGCAATTGCCAGGATCAATGAAGTAGTAGTTGCCAAAAAGCAAGGAAGTTTACAAGATATATCGTGTACATGAGATTCATGTCTAAGACCAACTGTACTGTCAAACTTCCATGTTTCCTTGACATCTGAGGGAATATAGAGAGAAACTCAAAGTGTCTTGACTGTTTCTTTGCCTGAGGGAGTGCATAGGTTCCTTAGCAACTGGCAGGCACCCCTAGAGTCATGGATTCTAACCTGAAAAGTGTATAATGCATGGGCCAGCTAGGCCCGCTCAATTCCATGGTTCCCTGCAGACTTTCTGTACCAGAAGTCAAAGCCATTCTTTTAAATATTTTTAATTATTTTTATTATGTGATACTGTTTCTATGCCTGGTAATCAAGTCCAGAAGATGGCATCAGACAACCTGCAACTAAAGTTACAGATGATTGTGTACTGCCAACTGGTTGTTGAGAACTGAGCCCAAGTCCTCTCGAAGAGCTGTAAGCACTCTTGACCACTGAACCATCTCTTGAGTTATTGAAATAATTTTTAATAAAAAATGATGCACTGTAGCTTTGATACCGGCAGATAGAAATTGACAAATAGATGAAAATCTAGTCTATAGATGGGTTCTAGTAGTACAGCAGATGTGATATTTTAATTCAATCAGAAAAAGAGCAATATCATAATTGTCATCCTCAATTAATTTGAGGGGAAAGTGAGTTTGTTTTGCTCCCTTCCATTAAAAAAGAAAATAATTCTAAAAATACCAAGATGGAAAAGATGAAAAGAAACTGTTAAAACAAAATAAAGCCATATCTTTAGGACTATATGGTATAAAATATTTTATATTAAAACCACCAATCACATTTACTAGGAAGTGAAAAATTGACTCAGTGGTTAAGAGCACTTGCTGTTCTTACAGAGGTCTGGAATTGAATTGAGCTCCCAGCATACAAACTGGGTAGGTCACAGCCACCTTCAATTCTAGCTGTAGGAGATTTGAAACACTCTTCCAGCTTCTGCACCCACACACATGTGTGCATGCACACATACATACACATAAGTAAAAATAAAATAAATCTAAAAATTACACCATAAATGAAATAAGAATATATTTACTACATCCGAAGTGATTTTAAAATTCTTGAAAACAACACAAAATGATAGAGAAATAATTAGATGAACCTAGAAGCAGCTACTTGCTGTGAGCATAATTATAAAATAATTACTGATACAAAATATTCCTCCTAGTCAGTAAGATGAATATCACAGCCTAAGATGAAAATACATTTGCCTCAGTGATCGACATATGTTTTCACAAATGTAGGAATTCAAATTATTTTCCGTCTTCTAAACAGCACTCCAGTATTAGAAAACCAAATTTAACCAGGTAACATGTCTATAAAGCTGGCAAGACAAAAGTTGGTTGATTTTATTTAAAAAACTGGTAAAGATATAGAACTATGATAGCCTTCATACTTTGCTAATGCACTTAAAGGAAAGAGCGAGGACATTGTCATCTTTAAAGCCATATCCACAATGAAGAGAGACATAAGGCACAAGTGGAAAACCCAGATACAGATCCAGAATGTGTTTGACTCTAAAGCATCCATTTAATTCTTCTAAGAAATGGAATGTTATCATGTTTTGAGTGCTCAATATTGGATCACTGAAGCAATTTTCATCATTCTCTTCTTTCATTTGATATAAATGCCATTTTGCTTATTATCTTTACAGAACTGGGTTGTATATAAGAGGGCTACCTTTAAATTTAAAAAATGCATGGGCCTTGAAAACAAAGATGCCAGTGTGAAATTGAATTCTGCCCAGTTCTTTAGACTGCATATGGAGGAGAGTCTCTGGGTGTTCTCTCCGCATACCTTGTAATTAAAATACAAGCCTACGTGGTATTTAAAGCAGGTGTGAGCTCAAACTGTTAATTGCACCATAAATTCAGTCTCTTGCACCTGAAGAGGACCCGTTTATATGCACATTTTCAAACATATTATAAAAGAATTGCCAACATATGTTGTGCCTGCTCCACTATTTAGTCACAGAACAGGCAGCAGCCATTCAGCGGGGCAAGTGTGATGCAGGTGTTAACGGCATCGCAGATGTGATAAGACTCAGAAAGAACTGTAATTCAGCACAGCAGGTAGAGTTAGTTCCTGGAAACTTTCTTTCAAACTCTTCTCTATAGCATAAGATCATGTCGTTGAAGCTATTATAAAGATTGCGTTAAAGGAAGGCAAATTAAAAGAGAGTTAAAGAGCGAGTAATATACCTCCATAAGGTTGGAAGTTACAGTTTTCTTTTGAAGTCCTGAACTATTCCTTGAACTCTGATAAAACTTTGATAAACCTGTTTATCACCAGGAAAGCAATCATTTCTCCAGGAGATCTTGATGTTAGATGTTCTGATGTTTGCACCTATCTGTTACCTCAAAGCGCTCTTCTAAAAGTAAAAAGGTAACGAACTCGGGAAATTATTACACGGAAAAGGTTAAAATTCATTCCAGTTACTTTTAATACAGTATTTAAAGTAGGTTGAAATACAATGAAACTAGACTAATGAAAAATGTTAAAATTCAAATAATTTTAAATTCTTTAAAATGTGTAGCCTTTAAATTCTAAGGCAAGATATTCCTTAGACATAAGATTTTGCTCTTTTAAAATTTCATTTGGTCTCAGCCAATGACCTATTAAGACCTCAAGCCCTTTGTGGATTGTTCAGGGCATATTTCTGTGGATTTCTGCCTATGCCTGTGATGTTGCTTCAGGAATTGCTTTGGGTCAGTGAAACAAGTGCCAACCATTGACTTAAAAGTAGTTATATCATAATATCATCTTTACAAGATTGTGTAAGAAGACAGTTTATGTGTTAGGGGAAAAAGAAAGCTTAACAATGAATAATAAAACATATAAATAATTATAAATGAGTAAAGTATATTCAAGGGTGAGGCAAAATTATTATGAAAGAGATTATATAAGGTAAACTTCGCAATAAGAGTTTCTTCATCCTCTGTTACCCATTCAATAAATATTTAAGTTTGTGTGTGACCTTGACTAGACTGTACATACAGATATTTACTCAAAATTTTTCTGGGTAATTCTGTGAGGATGTTATTTCCTTGTGTGAGATTAACATTTAATCAGTGAAACCTGAGTGGAAGGCTTTGTCCTCCATGAAGCAGATTGATCTCATTCAACCACTGAAAGATAAAACAGAGCAAAAGCTTCTTTCCCTTGAGGACCAAAGAATTCTACCAGCAGATACCCTCAGATATGAACTGCAGTGCTGGCTCTTCCTTGAGCTTCCAGACACATAGCTCAGTTCTTGCCAGTTTCCATAAATATATGAACCAAATTTCAAAAATAAATATCTCACATTAACACATAATACATTTATTGAGCTCTCTCTCCTTTTGCTTCCCCATTCGCTCTCCTCAATGTTCTCGCTCCCCCCTCTCTCTCTCTCTCTCTCTCTCTCTCTCTCTCTCTCTCTCTCTCTCTCTCTGTGTGTGTGTGTGTGTGTATGTGTGTGTGTGTATGTGTGCGTGTGATATTTAAACAGCTTTGAGTACCAGAGGTGTTGCTATAAGTGAAAAACTTAATTTTGAATTCATTATTTATATTTCTACAGGAAAATAGAATCAGAAAGAGGACTATAGATACAAAGATGAGATAAATGCATAGATATATGGTAGACTGAGAGGTGGTTGATAGATTATAAATAATAGATTAGAGAGACAAAAAAGATACATGGGTAGTTAGCTAGTACATTAGATAGATGGATGATAAATAGGTAGATGATAGATGCTAAATAGGTAGATGCTAGATAGATGCTAGATAGATAGATAGATAGATAGATAGATAGATAGATAGATAGATAGATAATAAAGGATTATTTAGACAGATTGTCCTGTATGAATATGGAGGCTGAGGACTTTCATCAAAGGTCAACTTTAATCCATAGGAAACAGAGATCCAGAAGGATGGCTGAGTTCAATTCAAAGAGTCTCAGTACTTAAGACTCTGATGTTACATCTCTCAGTGTAAGACAAAGGTTTAAGGATCCAGGATATATCCGATGCTTAGCAAAAATCCTGTTAGCTTAGTGAGTGACAGTACAGGCGACTGAGTTGTTTAGGACCACAGTGCTGAGCATCCCGTTGTTGCATTCCCGAAGCAGTAGCATCCTCTCAGATGGCCAGACAGCTACTTCATAGCAAAGGGATGACATTTGATCACCGTTGTCACAGGCTGAGCGGGGCTCTTAGCACCGTTTCTGCCTTTCTTTCTTGTTTGTTTGTTTTTCCTCTGTTCAAAGATTTCCCTCCCTTGTATGACATGATTTTGTCTAAACCTCTATTGTCCACTTTGTGAAGCACAGTATTCATCACTGTTTGATTATTTGTGGCACTTCCTCCACTGTAATTAATATTCATGCTCAAGGAATGTTCTCTTATCCTGAAGCAGCTGGTTTGACAGAATGGTGGCACAACCTTTTAAAGATTCAGTCACTGTGCCAACTGCATGGCAGTAACTTGTAGGCAGGGGCAAGAGTTTCTAGAAGTTGCAGAATTAGTATCCAACATATGGTCCTGTCTTTCTCACATAGGATTCAAAACTATAGGACTCAAGAATGAAAATAGGAGAAACATTCTTAAGGTTATGCCTACTGGTTCACTGGGAAAATCTTTACTTCTTGTTTTCATCCATCTTAGTCCTACTTGCACTGATATTTTATTGCCAGGGAAATAAAAACTTCCGAGGAATCACACAAATATTACTTTAAACTAAAAATTCAAACTCATTCAAATTCTCTGGACTCCTTGTCATTCTAAATTAACAAGTGAGCAAGGGAGGCACTGTGATGACTGGACACTATGACTGTAGAATGTAGTGTGGAGCTGCGGGCAGGTCTGCTTTTTATCCTGCCCGGCTCCCGGCCACTGGCTAGCTTAAAACCCAAAATAACTACATGGAAACTGTATTCTTTTAAACACTGCCTGGCCCATTATTTTCAGCCTCTTTCTCACATCTTGACTAACCCATATCGAATAATCTTTGTAACACCATGAGTGGTGTCTTACCGGGAAAGATTCAGCATGTCTGACCCGGCGGTTGGCTTCATCGCATCTGTCCCCCTGAGGAGAGGCATGGTGATCTGCTAATTTAGGAGAGGTGTGGCATCTGACTGAGCCATCTACCTCACTTCCTTTTTCCTGTTCTGTCTACTCCACCCACCTAAGGGCTGGCCAAGGCAGTTTATTAGCCAATGAGAATCCTCCATCAATAGAATACTGACTAGACAGTTACTCCACAGTTGACATCATACAAGGTTTCCTGGGGCCGCTTTTGATATCACCATATCTTGCCATTAAGAACAATGAAATTATACAGCAATCAGTCTGGTCAGATTTGTAGTGGCCCAAAGTCTTCAGAAATGGACATGAATAGCTTCAATAGATGAAAAATCACAAACATTCTCATAACATCTTAAGAGTTGTGAAATCAGAATACGGTACTTGCAAATACTAGCAATGATTTAGTCATAGAAAAAGGGTTATCCTAGTGTTGACTATTTTTTCAGGATTCTGGTGGTATATTCCAAAAATAGATCGCTTAAAATTAAACCCCCTTTCTCTTTTTGTCTATTCCTCTAATGTTCAATTTCCTTGGGGAATTCTCTTATAATATCAACAGCCTGAAGTGACTCAACCAGTTTAATTTTCAGGATGAAACAAGAGAAGTTAAATGTTCAGGCAAAATAAACATAAATAAAGTTTTGTTGTATCTGACCATCAAATGATTGGCGTAATCTGGTGGGTTAAATAATTTTTGTGGTCAACTTGAGTCACCTGGGAAGAGAGAATCTCAACTGGAAATTTTATTGATGCTACACAGATTTTCTTGTGTTCTATAAGAAAGGTAGTCGAGCAACCCACAGCGTGCAAACCAGTAATGATCATTTTTCCATGCCCTGTGCTTCAGTTTATGCCTCTAGGTCATATCCCCCGCATTTAGTTTCTGCCATAGTTTCTACTATGTCCTCTTCAACTTGCTTTTGGTCGATGTTTTATCACAGCAACACAAAGAAAACTGGAACAGAAGTCAATTCCAGAATGGCATTGTTGCTGTGATGCACATATTCATGTTATTTGGGAAAAGAAGTCTGGAGCTTTAGGTTAAACAGCCACAGAGTGCTAGGAGGTTAATGGGTTGTTTGGGGGTAACTTGGAAGATGATAGAAATGAGGATGATGGAGAGCCTGCTTGGGAAGTTCAGGGGGAACCAATCACAATTGGGGCCATTTGTGTGATATGTTTAGTTGAGCTTCTATGAAAGTGAAACTTGTGCATTTTTAGGGTCATAGGTGCTGGTTAGAAATCCCCTATGTTTAATATGAGGCCATCATCATTGCAGTAGAATCTTTTAGAAAGTATTTTCTCTGAATCAACTCACAGAAACTATGGCCCAGTGGGAGGCCAAGGATGTATATCATATTGGGAGAACTCAGTGTATTATCTCACATACAGTATTGTTTTAGGGGCATCAAGGAGTAGTGGAGATAAGGTAAAACTTTGCGTAGTATATCAGATTGGAGCCTCCCTAAAGAGAGGTGAGAAGAGTTCATTGGTGAAAGTACAGCCTCAGTTGCAATGGAGACTCTAGCACACTGGGGATGTCAGGACCATGGGTGAAGAGGAAAGAAGGTTGCAGGTGTGGAATGAAGCTGGCTGAGCCAGGAGATAAAGCTCTGTGTGTTGTGAGTGTCAGAGCTGGAGAAGTTAAGCTGTCCTGACCCTTCAGGTCCCAGATGATCATGAGTGAGTTCCAGATGCCAGACATTAAACCACAGGATTTGGAACTATACTTCTGGAGTTCCAGGTTGTGGTAGTGACTTTAATCCCAGAACTCAGGAAGTAGAGGCAGGCAGATCTCTGTGAGTTAGAGGCCAGCCTGCTCTACAGAGAAAGTTCCAGGATAGCCAGGGTCAATAAAGAAAAAGAAGGAAAAAAAGAAAGAGTGAAAGAGAGAGAGAGAGAGAAAGAAAAAAGAAGCAGAAGAGAGAGGGTATTGGGACATGAAGGAAAAGTTCAACAAAAAGTTAATGTTTAAAGAAAATTAGAATTTCTCGTGTTAATATTAATAATATTTAACTAAAATATTTGCTATCATAATATATGAAAAATGTCTTTAGCTTAAAAAACATTTGTAATTTGACTTTATGCTTTAAATTAACACTATTTTCCCATTATAATTATTCCAAAGGATTTTCACTGATAGGAAAAGAAAATTAAGGAAATTCTGGAAAATATTTAACATTGACAACAATAGAATGGAAACTACAATTGATTTTTGTAACATCTAAGTTTTTATATTTCATTTCAATTGAACTGATCTCAAATATCTATTATATTAAGTAATAATATAACTTCACTGTAAATAGAAACCACACTATGATGGGACAGAAGCTCTTTATTTTTCCTTTATAAAATTCCCTTTATTTTTATAACTTCTTTTAGTGTCCATTAAAAAACAAAATAAAAGGAATGTCTGATTCTTCTTAGGCAATTAAAATACATAAACCTAAAGGGAAATTCATTAAAATAATTGTCCCAAAGCCAGAGGTGTGACTCAGTGCCAATCTGCATTTGTGAAGACCTGGATCCTCTCTCCAGATCTGGGAAAGAAAGACTCATCATTCTTGGTTTCATGTTACAATTTTAACACACATACATAACAGGCAGCTTTTGTAAGCTGGAGACTGTTAAACTGATGGGGTAGCTGACCAATCCCTTGTCTGAGAGGCATGGCAGCTCCAGGGCACAAAATACCTTTAAAAGATCCATGTTTGGGTAAGCTCCGCCCTCTTGGTTCCCTGCTCTTCGCTGGAAGCCTGGCTCTGTCAGTTTCTCCCATTTCCTCCCTTTATTAAAGCTGATTATTTCAGATAGGGCTAGTTTGGTTATTTCCCATTGCCGGCCGACCCCGCACGCTACATTAAACTGTTGAACAGGTCACAGGAAACTTACAGTCACAGTCTTCTGAGATATTACCAATGGTTCCAAAGTTCTAATATTTGTATTTCCGTGTAATCCCCTTTTGTCTGTTTCACTGGGTCAGATGCATTTGGAAAGTGCAATATTACAGAAGGGATGGTAAATAGCTGTTTAGACTAGGTTGTTAAAGTCTAGGCACTTGCACCTCGCTCTCTTTTGAATGGCACCTCCTCATTGAATATAGGTGTCATGCTTTGAGGAGAGATCAGAAACAAGACTGTTCATTAAACTCCCTTATAAATGGGTGTCCCAGGAAAAATTTCAGAACAGGGCAACCCCACAGGCACAGCTGGGACCTTAAGACAGAGACAAGTACCGAAGAAACCCAGGTTTCCAAATTCCATAATTTGGAAGAGACAGCAAACATCTGAATTTTCAGTTGGTGAGTGCTGGGATAGTTTCTTAATTTGTAGCAGGTGAAAAATTAAAAATTAGTATTAATGTTTCAATAACAACATATAGTATCAGGGAGCGTTGCGGAACATATACCATCATAAAGTTCTGTTAAAAAGAACAACAGGCATTTACAAATTTAATTCTGTATCAATTTGCAACACAGATGCCTTGATGACTTGAAATGCAGCATGAAATTTGAGCCTTGGCTTCACTTTGAGACTAGAATATATGCATATAAGGAAGTATTCTAAAATGATTTTGTTCTGGAAAGATTGATGATTAGGTAGCTTTTTTCAGAGAAAAAAGTCTTCTTGATATTGAGTCAGAGAAGGTTTTGGGAAACAAATTTGAAACTTTATTTTGATATATATGTAATATTTGCATGGAAGAAAAGATTAAGTTTGCTTTAGAATATCATAATCAAATAAATAATGTTAGAAACAATATATAAATAATCACATAAATATAAATGTGTCTACTGTAGAGGCTCTGACTTGAGAAATAAATGCAGATTGATAGAGAAAGTCTTACAGAAATGGCCTGAATGCCAGGCAGAATATTTTGATTTTAATAGCATTCAGGGGACCCACAAATGATCTTAAACACTGAATATACCTTGACATTTCCACTAGCAGGGAGTGGGGCTTACTACTAAGAGAATACATTAGAGTATGGTGCAGTCATATTTTTCATCCAGCTCTTACTTGTCTTGAGCAGAAATTTGTCTTCCCCTAATTTTTCATATTTTGTTTTACTTATATAACACAAAAGAATTAGCAAGAAAACACAGAATCTTTGTATTAGAATAAAAAATATCCCATTTGAATCAGATCAAATCTGACTGTTCATTTGACTCTTATAATTTTACATAAAGAATTGCTATGTATCCCAAACTTAAGTAACACATTAGGTTAGCTTTTCTCTTCTTTTTAATTTATTTTCTTGATAAAGAGTTTCACTGGCTGGTTAGTGGAGAATGGTACAAAATTTACTATACAACCAAATATGGCCTCAAACTCATACTCAACTTTGTAGCTTTGTTGGAATTTTATTTAATATCCCTTCCATTCCTCATCATCTATTGTAACAAACAAGGGCTCGTTCTTTTTCACATTGCAAGGACACATTCCAAATATTAAATTTAGAATCCTTAATCTATTTTTGTTTGCATCTTGTTGAAAACATCAACATTGTCAATCTAATTTCTCATTATTCCAAAAATGAGACTAGTGAATTAACAGAACTTTTCTCTACCAAGCAAACATTATAAACTCTTCACAGAATTAGTTGTCATCCATGCATCATATTTTGATTTTGTTTCTCTTGTTTCATACTAAATGAACATTATCAATATCACAAATATATATGGAATATATGATCTTTTTCCCAAAAACTTGGCTTTATTTCGGTTAGATTTTCTCACCTCCTATAATTTTATTATAGTTGTATATTTAAAACTTAAATCCTTTGAATTCACAATCTACTGTATCATTTGTTTTGAGGTATGTTCAGTAAGACCACATATTCTTAACCTCAAAGTTAAAGTGTTTTCTCCAAACAGACTAGGCTCCCACAAGGCCAGTCCATGCAGTAGAATCAAAACTGAGTGCCATTGTCCTTGGCTTCTCAGTCAGCCCTCACTGTCAGCCACATTCAGAGAGTCCAGTTCCTAGACCTGGATGGAGGGGGGAGGACCTTGGACTTCCCACAGGCAGGAAACCCTGACTGCTTTTAGGACTGGAGAGAGAGGAGGAGAGGGAGGAGGGGGAGTGGGAGGGAAATGGGAGGAGAGGATGAGGTGGAAATTTTTAATAAATAAATTAAAAAAACAGTATTGCAAAAAATAAAGTGTTTTCTCTTGTCATATCTGAAGAAAATAATAATCTCACAGAATGGGATTATGGTTTCATTTGTTGTTCCCCTGGTTGTTTGGAAAAATTAGGGAGAAACAAACTGTTTACACTAATTGTAGATGTTTTAACAAGCTATATAATGTAACTTTGATAGTAGTTGTATAACAATCTTTACACTTCAGATGTAGAAGTGGTAACTCATTGCTGAATTGAGAACTGGCTAAAAAATGGAGTTCCTTTTTTTAATCAGAATTTATCACGTTTCTAGATAATAACATAATTAAAATAACATAGTATGTCTTTCATATCTGCCTTTTTAAACACAATTCAATGTAGTTAGGATTCATTTATTATTCATACATATATTGCGTCTGTGTTGCTGAACAGTCTCTGATCATGACTGTACCAAGATTGGTTTATTTCCTCACCAGCAAATAACCTGCTTCTTTAGAGTTTGAGGCTATTATGGATTATCCTGCTATTACTATTCCAAAGTAAGCTATTGAAGCACAATGAATATAAACTCAGAGACATAATTTGAAGACCTGAAAAGTAAAGAAATCAGTCACTAGCTTTTACCTTGACCTCACTCGGATCCCTGCCACCAGCAATCTCAGAATGAGACTGTGTCTGAGAGCTGTCCCCTCCCATTTTATAATTTCCTCTAGGGATTAAAGGAATGTACCACTGGGATTAAAGGCATGCACTGCCGGTTTCTACAGCAACTGGTTTGGTTACTAGGATTAAAGGTGTGTGTTACTACTGCCTGGTCTGCAATGTTGGCGAGTGGGGCTGTTTTACTCTCTGATCTTCATGCAAGATTTATTTATTAAAATACAAATAAAATGCCACTTCAGGTCACTGTATGATTATGTATGTACAGGAATATATATAATATTATATATATATTAATATATAATATATACATACATACCATTTTATGAAATGATATGTATATATATTATATTTTATGAAATGATATGTATGTATATATATAATATTATATATTAATGTATATAATAAATACATACATACATACATTATATATGTTTGTGTGTGTGTGTGTGTGTGTGTGTGTGTGTGTGTGTGTATTTCAAGCATCTTAGAAATCCCCATGGGATTTTCTCTTAATATAGTTAGTAGACATACCTGTCATTTAATCCTTCATCAAACTATTTTCCAACTGACCCATATTTCTCTGGTAAGACTATTGTAAGAATGATACATCTTAGACGATTTCAGCAAGAGAACATGCATGGTGGGGGATCCTGGAGGTTCTATGACTCAAATGAGATTGCTATGGGGTTAGAGTCTCCTAAAAGCCAGGAGGAGTTCTGTAAGGCATATCCGTTAGCATGTGGGCAGCTGGCCTCTCCCTTTCCCTTGTCCAGGGTTCCATCTGTCTCTGTCCTTGTGTACTAATATTACCTTCTGCTGGTAAAATAAGGGCAGAAGTCATACTGAATCAGGTCCTATCTTAATGACCCCCTTATTAATTATATCTATAATGGTCACAATTAACCCCACAGCGGTGTGTGCTTTGCTTAGCTTTCTAATCAACTCTACATGAGATTTTCAGAAATTCTCCATCCAAATGGGCACAGAGTTTTTTCTTTCCTCCTTTTTTTATTGATTATTTTAGAATCTTACATAATGCACTTCTCAGTCATCCCATGTCCACCTCAGTTCCTGAGACGCCCCCACCCCCCAAACCCTCCATTTTGTTTATATACTTACTGGAGAGCATGTGGTGGCTGGAGAAGGGTAGGGTCAGCTTTCCTGCAGCCATGCCATTGCCTTGCACTGCAACCAACCAGCTAATAATGGAAACCAAGCCAGCCTAGGGACATCAACATGGCGTCAGGCAGCAGCTATGTCCATGAATATCCACATAGCCTCCATTTGTAGCACAGTCTGCAGACAACAACACAGCCCTTGGCCCTGTCAGGACCACTGACCCACTCATGGCCCTCAATGGCCATATGTACCAGCGACCTCAAAATGACCTCCAGTGAGTGACCATAGGAACTCTGACAAACCAAAGTAGCAATTGGATCAGGTCCAGTCTGGTGAACAAAAGAACTGTGTATACTTGTTATCATTTTCTTAGTTTGACACATAAACAGTCATATTAGAAGAGGGAACCTCAACTGAGAAAATTTTCCCATCTTGGTAAAAAATAAGCCCATGTGATATTTTCAAGACTAATGGTTGACAAAGAAGGGTGTAACTCACTGTGGGCAGTATTGTCTCAGGCAACAGTTCTAGGTTTGTATTTGGAGATAATGGCCTTTGAATCATTCTTACTAGCTTTTGATACAAAATGTATTAAAATACTGATACTGCCTTTTTATTTAAACTTAGAGTTTTGATTCTTTTCTTTCCTCCTTATTTTACCTTTATTAGCATTTCCCTTCCATGTATCTCTATGCATAATATGCAGGAAGTACCATGGGAGGCAGAAGAAGGATGTAGCTGCCCTGGAAGTGTAGGAGCAGAGGGCTCTCAACTGTTATTTAGGAACTGGGACCTACCACAGACCCTCTCCAAGAGCAGTCAGTGTTCTTACCTGTTGAGACATCTTTCAAGATCCATTTGCCAAATTATGCACATAGAGTTTTAGATTTGGGAATTAATGTTTTAGTTTGAGATTTGAATCTATGTATGCAAAAATTTAACAAGATCATACATACTTGTGTTTTTCTAATATTAAAAAACTGAATGTTGATTAGATCAATGGCCTCATACAGAAATTGTAGTTGTTTAAATCTCATAATCAAGACCTTTAAATTTTAATTCTCAATCAGCTTTTGAGCTATAAATTTGCAGTTTAAAGAATTCTCTTAGGCATTTTGATGTGATTCAGGTCTTTTAAAAGAGGAATTTGTGTGTGTGTGTGTGTGTGTGTGTGTGTGTGTTTGTGTGTTTCTGTGTACACACTTCTGTTGAAATTACAAGAAATGTTAGCCAAAGAAACAAAAATTTCATTCTTTGATTGCCATCACTGATAACCTAATGCCAAATTGTAGGAAGAAAGTAAATAAGCTTCTCTTGCTTTGCTTACACACCTAGTTATTAAATTATGGTATCATATATCACAGCTTCTGTGCATGGTATAGATATACCATTGCTCTGTATATTCTACTATTCTGTAAGGTTATCTTCTATCACTGCTTCTGTGTACAGAAGAAACATTTAGATATTTTTCAAACATTTGGTATTTTAACTATAAAGTAGGTATTGTTCATTCTGATGACAAATTAGTATCAATTGAGATGGATTTTTTATATGAAGGTAAGAGCAAGTCTACTATGAAACTGCTGAGGGAAATTTATAAAATGATATGCTTGTACTTTTTCTAAAATATTGATCAATGGGACCTTTGCCTACATAGATAAGTGAGCATACCCTTGATATGGGTGATATTATTATTAATGTGCTCATTGATTTGGTCATATGTTGGGATAGTACATAACAATTAGACCCACAGAGTTCATCAAAAGGTGCTGTTCAGACCTCTAGCGCTGGGGAGTATCATTAACTAAGCCTCCAGCTGCTTATATTCTGGGTCCTCCATGACATTTTCCAGAGGTCACACTTCCCCCAGGTTGCTGCCACCAATTACCAGGAGAAGTGAACCCATGACCAGGACCACTGCTGTGAGACACTGGGTTCCTATAAATGGACATGCTGGCATTTAAGGGCTCTCAAGTGGTCTCACCGACTCTTTCCTGGGACTGTAGCGTATGTAGTCTGTGATCCTTGGCACAGTTATCTATTCAAGTTTGCGGTGCTGTTGGCATTTTATCTATTCTTTATCCTTTCTTGGCGTTTCTCTAAGTACTTCTCCCAGGCTTCTATTTAATCTTGGCCCAGGCTTCTTTGAAAACAGCATAAGCATATTCGAGTGTGTCATTTACTCATTTAACATATTGTACTAAATGTGGGCATACTATCATTTAGGGATAATTGTGGATACTAAGGATACAACCACCATGCGCAACACCTGGTACTGGAAGATTTACATTAGTGTGAGATAAATATAAACAAAACAAATGGCATGTCAGGTGTGGGTAAACTCTAAACATTCATTCAATGTAATTGCAAGAGCAGAATATGCACATATGAAAAACAAGATGTTTTCTGTGAAAACAATAACATGTGCAAGATGTTTATGAGTTTGTTTGGAAACAATTGATGGGCTGGGTAGTTCTCATGTCAACTTGACACAGTGGAGAATCACCTGAGAAAAGAATTTCAACAAACACTTACCTGGTCAGTATGAACTGTGCCGATGTCTGTTAACTGAGGTACGAAACCCGCACTCTGGATGTGGGTTACACCATTCTATGAGCTGGGTTCAGAGCTGCTAGTGAATAAAGGAAGCTTACTCAACATGAGAAGCAAGTAAGCAATTGTCTCAGCTCTTCATTGCGCACGCGTGGCTAGAGTTCCTACCTTGTGTTACCTGAACTGATGGACTGTAACTTGGAACCGAGAGCTATTAAACCCCTTCTTCACACGGTTGCCTTTCTGTCAGGTTATCTATCACATAACTTAAACACTGACTGAGGTAGGACAGGAGAGGGAGAGAGCTATGAGGAGGAGAGTATGGTATCAGAAGCTACACGGAGGGTCAGGTAAGCACAATGGCTGTGTGTCTTAGTCTACAGAATCTGTGTTATGTTTTTACCATCCCTGCACATCGGGATGTCACGCAGTAGTCCAGTGACTGTCTGAAATACAAGGTGCCATCACCGTCAGCACACTAAATAGACTGACAGAATAACTAGCTAAGCAAACAAACAAACAAAAGACAAACAAAAAAGAAAACAGACGACAGATAAATATTCATTAGTATGTTGTGAGAAGAGCAAAATAAAATAGAAGACTAGAGAATTTAATAAGAAAACATAGCAATATTCTTTCAAGATGTGATTCTGTGAAGCCATAAAAGTTTACAGACATAGAGGTAAGAACTGGGTAACCATGGTGTAGTGGGAGGCAATTTGTTCATTTCCCAGCCACCCAGACTCCCGAAATAACCACACAGAAACTGTATTATCTAAATCACTGCTTGGCCAACTACTTAAGTGTATTGCTTACCAGCTCTTACATCTAGAATTAACCCATTTTTATTATTTTATATTTTATCATGAGGCTCGTGGCCTACTGGAAAGGTTAAAATTACATATGATGTAACAAGTATTAAGCAAGAATTATACTTACAATATTTATATTTACTTTATCTTTAATCATAACTAAGGAAAACCACAACTATAACTAATTGTTCAACTCCATCAAAGACTCCAGAAGGATTTAATATTACCTAAGTAAACAGGAAGTGCATTGTAAGCAACTTCCAAAACTCTTGAATTGACAGAGATATCTCACTGCCTGGACAGTCACCCAAAGGTCTTCTGTAATGTTGCAGGCACCCATCTTCAGCCTACTGGCCCATAGTATTTGGCAGACATTTTTATGAGAAATTTTAAAGACAATTTTGCCTACATTGGCAGCTTGTCAGTCACTTTCTTTTGTGTCTGGTAGAATGTCATGCAGTCTCTTTTCAGAAACCCCGAAGGACTGTCTTACTTTCTTTAGGCAGCTTTAGCAGTCGTTTTTCTGTGGGTCTTGCAAGTCTAGTTAAGCAGTTTAGGCAAGAGCATTTTCTTGTCCAAATGGCTAGCAAGCTCCACAGCCCCATAAAGAGCCTCTTTGGTGCCCATCCTCCTCTTGAAGTAGAGGGGCTGCCAGGAGCAGAAGTGTCTCATTATCATGAAATGTCCTAAGTTTTTAAAGCATTTTTAAATGCCATAATTTGGAGATCTTTGAAAGATTTGAAGAATGTCTATCCATCTGAAATATATCTCTGTACATCTATAAAACCTAACTAACATGACTACAAGCTTGACTATTTAAATGACTCTCTATTAACCTAATAATAATGCAATGTATTTTTAAATTATACATTACATTTTTAAATGAGCTGCATAGCACAATATCTTAATCAAGAGCACATCTCTCTCTATATATACACACATATATATATGTGTATATATATATGTGTGTGTGTATATATATATATATATATATATATATATATTGACCTTAAACTTGTACCAATAAACCAAGATCAATATCAATACAAATTATTTATATTTGTATCACACAGGTACTTGCTCTAGAAAAGCAGCCTGTAGGATTTTCTTTTATGGACAGGATACATCATTGTATTTTTAAAAAATAAAGACTTCAATGACATAATATATTTTGATTTGCATGATTGTCTTATTTTTAAATTCATTATTGACCTAAGTATTTAAAGCATAGAAAGACAATGAAGAATTTTATTTTAGCTTATGTACTTTGGATATCTCTTGACTGCTAAATGGTTTTAGGAACATAATAGTGGAGAGCAAGAAAAAAAGATAACTTTGATACAAATGCTCATATCTCTTCCCAGTGATCCATGTAACCTTCCTCCTCCCAGATTTCCACTGATTCCTTAGAATCAGTTAATACTACATTATTCCCCTCTTTCTTTTTGTCCATTCTCCTGCATGTGTTTATTAATATTTCCTTTATTTTGCATTACTGTATGATTTCCAACCTCTTCATTTCTCAGTGACTGACTGAAGAAGAGATAATTTTTAGACTTACATTTTCCAGCACATATTAATAAAATTTTGAAGGGTATTCAAGAGAAATAAGAAATATTCTTTTTTGTTGTTGTTTTTAGAGACAGGGGTTCTCTGTAGTTTTGGAGCCTGTCATGGAACTAGCTCTAGTAGACTAGGCTGGCCTCGAACTCACAGAGATCTGTCTGCCTCTGCCTCCCGAGTGCTAGGATTAAAGGCGTGCACCACCACCGCCCAGCCAAGAAGTGTTCTTTATCAAAAGTCAGACATATGTGTTATGTGTACTTATAATTGAGTCCTCTTTTCTATTCCACTGATCAAAGTGCCTATTTTCATGCCAGTTTCATGCTGGTTTTATTAAAAATGCCCATAGTATAATTTGAAGTCTTGGAAAGTAATACATCCTGTAGGATTCAGGATTTTTTCCTTCCTTCTTTCCTTCCTTCCTTCCTTCCTTCCTTCCTTCCTTCCTTCCTTCCTTCCTTTCCTTCTTTCTTTTTATTTTGGATGATTTTTTTTTGTCTTTTGTGCCTTTTATATAACTTTAGGGTCTATTTAAATGTGTCTATGAAAAAAGGCCCTGCAATTTTGTTTGAGACTGCATTGAACATGTATATCATGTTTGATAGGACAGTCATGTTACGTATGAGCATTTGAGTTCATTCTTCTAGTGTCTTTCTTAAGTTTCTCAATTTTCATGGGTAGGTTTATTCCCAAATAATTCCTTTTTATAATTAATTTTTGCATTTTTTCCTTTACATCTGAGGTTGTATTTGCATTTCTTTTTCTTTTTCCTTCACTTCCTGCAAATCCTGCATTGCTTACTTTCAAATTCATGGCCTTTATTCATTAAATGCTATTATAAGTATATAAGTGTATACATATGTTTTCCTAAATGCAGCATTGTATTTCTAAATAGGATGCTCAGTTTATATAATGCTACTTTTAGGTAAGTTTGTAGGACTGACCATTTGGCTGGGTAGCTGCTGGTGTGCTCTACCCTGTGGAAGATGATTTCTCCCTCTCTTTATTTCCATGTAGCTTTTGTGTAGAGTTAAAGTCTATTATGAATGTGATTGTTTCCATAATTTCTTTTTCAGGATATTTGTCAAAGTTACATGGGAAGAATACTGATATTTACATGTTATTTTTGAATCCTGCTGCTTTGATGAAAGTGTTTATAATAAGCACTAAGAGGTTGTTTTGTTTGTTTGGGTATTTTGTGGAGTCTTTAGTGTATCTTATTTATAATTTGTTCTTTAGCAAGGACTACTTTTGACTTTTCCTCTTTGCATTCTTTTGATTTTCCTCTTTGGTTTTATTGCTCTAAGACTCCAAGCATTGTGTTGAACATAACTGGAAAGAGTAGAAACCAGTATCTTGTGGCTAACACCACTCACTTTTGCTGCAGGACATAGAGAAATCAGTCTCCACATCACCCAGAAGCACCCTCCTTGCTGGGAGCTTCCATATGTCAGAAGGTGCTTGGAAGTTTTCAGGAGAAGAAAAGATATTAATCCCCTCACTCAACATTCATCTGCAAGCTATAATACTGACCCACCAGTGTAGAAAGGAGCAGCAGGGCTGTGTCCTGCCACCCGGCTAGCTTTACATCAAAATAATTACATGGAAACTGTATTCTTTTAAACACTGCCTGGCCCATTAATTTTAGCCTCTTATTGGCTAATTTTTCACATCTTATTTTAACCCATATTTAGTAATCTGTGTAGCACCACGAGGTGGATCGCTTACCAGGAGAGATCTTAACCTGCGTCCATCTCGGAGAGGAGAAACATGGCGACTGCCTGAAGCGTCTCCCCAACTCTGCTTCCTTTTTCCCACAATTCTGTTCTGTCTACTCTGCTTACCTAATTTTCTGTCTCTTAAAGGGCCAAGGCAGTATCTTTATTAATAATGAAAGTAACACATAGACACTCCTCCATCACACCAGTCAGGATACACACAATGATTCAATAGTGGAATGGTTGTTATAGGATAACCAATCACTTTCTGTGTGGTTGCAAGACCTTCTTCACAGGAGAGAATTCATGCCTGGTACTGTAAACCTTGTGAAAGTACATGGCTTGGGTGATCATAAGGTATAGGGCGGGAGGAACACACTATTGTCATTTTGTTAATGTTTAAGTTGTCAAATTTCCTTTTAAATGTTTATGTTTATACCCGTAGAGTCATGCTGCTCAGCTTTGATAAGGCAGGCCTTTTTTGGCAGCATACAACAGGCAATGTAGGAACTCAGAAGTGATCAAAGGCTAAGTAAGACTAAGACACTCTTCCTCAGCCCTAAGCAAGACATATTTATCATCATTTTATATGTATATCCCTACACTAATGAATACATAAACAGCACAAGAATGATTTATTGAGTTACTCTAAAAAATTTGTGAAAGATGAAGTCAAGCTATGAGATGGACAAGATGAAAGGAATGTGGTAGGTTGGAAGGAGGAAATGGTGGAGTTCTCATATTTTCTTGTACACATATGATATTTTTAAAGAATAAAGCAAGATGTGTGGTCATGGCACACCCCTCTAATCACAGCACTTGCGAGGCAGAGGCAGAGAGATCTCTGAATTTGAGACCAGCTTGGTCTACAGATCAAGTTCCAGGACAGCCAGGGCTACACAGAGAAACCCTGTCTCAAATAAAGGAATGAATGAATGAATGAATGAATTCTTAATACAACATTGTGGACCCATAACCACAGGATCAGGCAGACAAGCAGACAAATGTAAAAGAGTTGGGAGCAACTAACATAATGCACCTAAATATAGGCTTTTAAAAAAACTACGTTATGATATTACTATAATGGTGATGTTTACAGAATGCATTATAAAAAGTTCAAAGTCCAGTGATATGGTACAAAGCTCAAAAACTGCTATGATTTTTTTATATTGTGAAGTATTATGTTGCATGTTTATCTTTTTCTTTCTTATTTTTTTCAACTAAAACACAGTTCTGTTTTACTCAAGGGTTTAAAGTTAGCTTGCTCAAATTTAAACTATTCTTTTTTCTTCTAGCTATGTGCTCTATTAAAAAGGAGAAATAACATTACATGATGTATGCAAACTAAATCAATGAGGTAAATCCTTGATGTCTATACTCATATCAAAAAATGATCACTTTAAACAAATGACAAAAAAAATAAATTTCATTGCATTTTCATTGAGTTATGGTGAACTCTAATATCATGATTTCTTTAAATACAACCCTTTGTTCTTAAGAAAATGTAGGATTTGTTTTATAAGTAAAAATGACTTTTCAGGTGTGGAATAGGCATGCTATTATTCTATGGTAATATATGAATTTTGTCAATAAAGCATAGCATGTTTTTTATTTATCATTTATAGAAACATTTTGTCATCTTCATTGGAAACCTAAGATTGATGGGGACATTACTAACTCATTGGGCATAGCATCTTAGTGTCAGAAATATGCATTGAATGCAAGTAATAGGAAGAGGACCCATTAGGTTTGCAGAGAATTGTCAATGTCAAAAGCATTTGTGCAACTTTCCAGCTGATCTTGTGCAGAGTAGCTGCATTGATTGGAGACTTTGTGCCTTAGTATTTCCAGCCTTCATCTCTAGATAATACCAATCCGGTCTTTATCAGAACCTGGCATGCACAGCATCTAGAAGTATAAGCTCCATTTTTATTCTCTAAAACAGTATAACTATTTTAACAGTTATTGTAAGTACCTTTTAAAGATAGATGATTTTATGTAAATGTAAGTTATGTATTTGATAATACTAAAGTGATGGGGAATCTTTTGCACAAGTAAAAAGCAAACTCACAGATTAACTTCCCACGTTTCACTTTAGCAAAATTACATATTATACTAGTGTTTCTTGGTTTTACAATGCTAAACATTCTCTCCTTCGGAAAGCTGAATGACAAAGAAATAGTAACTTTAAAAAAAATATTTATTTAACAAGAATTCCAAGATTAAAATATGATGTTCCTTTTTCTCTAAGGCTGTTCCAAACTGCTTGACTGCTGGGGTAGCATAGTTTGGAAAGCCATATGTACTGTAAATCATCTAAATCCATGGCTCTTATAAAATGTGTTTAAACTTAATATTAAAGATGGTAAGCTATTAGTTTTGTTTCTTTTAAAACAACCAAGTGTTAGGATTCAGGCATTATGCTGACTCCTGTCACCTAGCAGGATGAACCCAGGCAGTACCCTCGCCAGCCCAGGGTGCTATGACTGCTACCCGTGCTTAGGTGCAGAAGATCCCTTGAAGAAATGAGCTGTCCCATTCCTGCTTCTTTTCCTGCTGCTCTTCTGAAAGGGCAGGAAGGATTTTTCCTGTCTCTTCTTTTTCTCTCTCTTTCTCTTCTTTTCCTCTCTCTCCCTTCCCTTCCCCCAATAAAACTTCCCATTTAAGTTCTGTCTGCGTGGCCATATTTGTCCCTCATCCATCATGGGGCCACCTGCCAGGGTCCAACTCGTGCAGTTTTACACCACCCAGAGATGGCACTGACATGCCTCAGAGACTAATAACACGAACTTGCTTAAATGGTAAATATCAACCTCATTATATTCCATAAATGAACAATAAATAGATTAGCTATAAATAGATTAATTATTTTGTATCACTCCAATTAATGATCAGTACTAGAAATAGAATGATTATTTTATCACATTGTAAACCCTTTTACTTATTGAAAAATTAAAATAATCTTTTACGGTAAGACTTATAAAATCTAACATTTACTCTTCATTCTTAATTGATTCAATATTTTCAAATTGTCTTTTAAAAAGTTGTTGTATTATTTAGGAAAAAAAGTGTAGCTTAGAGGTGAAGAATATTTCCAACCAGGGATGTAAATAACAGAATCTACACAGTTGAGCACATTTGCATCCTTCCACATATGAGCCTGATAGCCCTGGTCCTGATGCTGCAGAAGGTTGATACAGGAAGAGAGAAAGCTAAGGATAAGAAAAGGAGTAATCAAAGATTGGGGTTCTTATGAAAGAAAGGCTCATGGACATTTAGAAAAGTGATATATATTTAAGTGGTATGAAAATTAGAAGTAGGCAAATGTGTAAGATCCCTAAAGCCACACAAGAAGTCACTGTTGGTGGCCATATATGACCAAAAATTAAAAAAAAAAAAAAACAGAAAATAGAATCATTGAGGCCCCTTGAAGGATTCCATAGTGAATATGTCAGGCTCAGAGGCCAGCACAGAGGGTTCCACTGTGCAATCAAAAGCAGAGCATGTTCCTTTTTGTCTTCATCTGGAGCAGCTACTTTTTGGTTTTTTTTTTTTTTTTTTTTTTTTTTTTTTTTTTTTTTGCAGCTTCTCTTGGTCTGCATGGTCATAGAGGAATCAGTCTGCACTATTTTATATTGGACAATGGAGACTGGCAGCTAATGTTTAAGAAAATAACAAGATCTCTGAAAGTGTGAAACAATAAATCTAATCTGTAAAATTAAAAATAGCTGCCAACCTATGGTTCATTATGCAGTAAGGAAAATGAGAACCCTTAAGGTATGAAACTAAAGCCATGTTCACTGAGAGACACCCTGGTGACACTTAGTGGGCCACAAAACTAAACAAAAGAACAGGAACATGGGCATGGGACCTGTAAGAAGGAGGGGACATGTCATGAGTAGAAGGGAGACAAGAGAGGTCGAGGTAATAATCAAAATGCATTATATACATATATGATATTGCCAAAAATTTACTATTTTAAAAAAATAAACAGGTTCATGAATGATCATGATAACTAGGCTATTTATTTGAAATATTATGAAATAGGGCAGTAGCCAAGCTTGGTAGCACATGTCTTTAATCCCATACTAAGGAGACAGAGGTAGGAGGACCTCTGTAAGTTCGAGACTAGTTTCGTCTACAGAGCCATTTCCATATCAGCTAGGGCAAAAATAGTGACACCTTGTACCACTACAATAGCAAAAACAAACAACAGCAACAAAACAGAAAACCAAATGGGATAATAAAGGAAAACACTATTAACAACTAAAAGATGAATCCTTATAATCCACAATACATTTCTACAAAAGGAAATCACATTTCACCATCACCCACCAAGAATTTTTTATTTTACACATATACATACAAGTGTGTATACATCATGTATAGATTTTTGCATATACTTGTATTATGATCTTCTTCTACATTTGAAAGAGAATATTCACTTATTGGAAAAGCTATATCACATTCTTACTCTTGATATTTCTCAAGTTTAGAAGACCCTTCCCCCACTGTGTACTCACGGAAACCATATCACTTCTAAATAGCAAATTTGAAGACTCTATCAAGTTTTATTCAAATCAAGATCAATCTTTCTTTGCTTGATTTAAAAACATCAATCATAGCTATGCTACCATCTCCTTTCTGATAAATACCAAATCTCCTTTGAATTGCAGACTCATTTTCAATTGCCTTTTGCAATTGAAAAACCTTCTATTGAAGGTTTGGAACACTGGATATGCTGGATGAATGAAAATCAGATATCTCCCAACAACGCAATTCACTACCAAGCTCTCCCATGTGGCTAAAATTTGTCTTTCGAAATTCATATGCTGGGAACTTAATTCTTAATACAACAACACGGAGAAGTGAAGATGACTGGGGAGTTGTTTAGATCAAGAAGTCACTCTTCTTGTAAATGTATACAAGCTGCTTTGAAAAGGTCTGCCAGAGGGATTTCATGTGGTTGCCTTTCTGCTGTGCTCTATGTGAAGGCACAACCAGAAAGCTGTCTCTCTCTCTCTTACACACACACCTGGTGCAGGTCCTTAAGCATGAATTCAGACACAGACCACTGTCAATCTGATCACCGTAGTCGTTCCTAATTGTTGCCACATTTTCCACTTTCTATTGTTTCAGGCTGCTTGTGACCTTTAGGAGTGCTTTAAAAACAATGTTCATGGTGTTTTTATTTTGTTATCCTGCTTTGATATGAAGTTCTACAAGATAATGACTATTCTTTTTATCTACCCATAGTGCATTGTGAATATTTAATTTTATAATTCAAATATATGGGGAAATAATGAAATTTAATCACCAATGAGTCATTTATAAATTTAAAGAAATAGTGTGTGGTGTAGCTGTTACAATGTATCTGTTGCTTAGATGCTGTTGTCTGTCTTCTGCATTGCTAAAGTACCTTCCACTTTGCACAATGCCCACAGATTTTTCATGGGAAAATTATCTCATTGAATAAACCATGTCCTTAAAAATGGCTCAAGCATCATTTTCATTAGTCTATTTATATAAATACTTTGATAGACAAACTTGTCTAACTACAGTGAATTTCTTTTAACAAGTTTTACTGTAGAACAGCACAAGAAAACATGACATTAAATTAAATCGCTGGGTCATTGTTAAAAAAAAAAAAACTCTATTGCCAATACGTTGAAATAACAAGACCATATTGCTTAAAAATAAGTGCGATGCTTCATAGATTGGACATGTATTTCTGTTTTACGTTTTTGAGATGGCCTTGAATTCCCCAAACACGCACATTACCAGTACTGACTTGCTCTCACTCCAGACTTTAAAGGCATATTGTCAGTTTACATATGTAACGTGCAGTGAGCAGTTCAGTTCTCCTTAATAAAGAAAGTGACAGCTTACTGTCAAGTCTATTGATGAGTCCACTGAAGAGGCCATCTCAGAGGATGCTTAATCTCTTGAAGTTTGTTTTTAAACTCTACTGCATTTACAGCTTAGAGAAGGGGCCTGTCATCTTGTTAATGATGACTGTCCTCTTGTCACTAGTTAGGACAAAAAAGTGATGTGTTAGTGGTGCAAGGTGACCAGGCAAATTGTGTGTGTGTGTGTGCGTGTGCGTGTGCGTGTGCGTGTGTGTGTATGTGTGTGTGTGTGTGCGCGTGTGTGTATGTGTGTGTGTGCGTGTGCGTGTGTGTGTGTGCATGTGTGTGTGTATGTGTGTGTGTGTATGTGTGTGTATGTGTGTGTGTATGTGTGTGTGTATGTGTGTGTGTGCGTGTGTGTGTGTATGTATGTGTGTGTGTATGTGTGTGTGTGCGTGTGTGTGTGTGTGCGCGTGTGTGTGTATGTGTGTGTGTGCGTGTGTGTGTGTTTGTGTATGTGTGTGTGTTTCAATAGATAATTAAAACTCAAATAGTCATTATTAAATCTAACATGTTAAAGTGGACAAATGTTGACAGAAAAAAATTCATCCTGATAAAAATAATGGTAAACTTTCTCTTCTTACAATGAAGAAGCTTGTCACATTTGAAGGATCATACACACATACAAATAAATGTATGCTGACTTATCTCCTACAAACAATACATAGCTAATAATCAACATGATACAGGGTCACTGTAAATATACACTGAATGATTTTTCAGGTTAAAAACAATCAGATGATTTTTTTTTTCTCTAGCCTTCAATAGGCATTAAAAAGGTGTGAATACCTGGAACACACACAAAAAAAGAGAAAATTAGTCAAAATATTTAAATACTTTTGAAAGTTTTACATGTCAAATATCTTGTGAAATAATAAGCTCCAAAATGTAATATTGGAAATTCTGTGGATCAGAAAACCCAACAAAAGACTGGACAGAAAAAAATATTTAATAATTAGTAAGGACCACCTTAGAATAGCATTTGCAACTGATGGTGATTTCAGTAGCCTGACCTTGGCTAACTGTAATTTAAAACACCATGTTTATGAAGATATATGATTCTCTTTTATCACATCTTTCTATGAATTTATCTATGGGTATTATTTCCTGTGCACTCTATTAAGATCCTCATATGACTTTCTGTTTCCTATGCTCAAGTTTTAAGATAAAGCTGAAGTTATATCTTACCAATATGAAATAATATAAAGCTTAGACATCATCGCACCAAAATTAGTAATACTAGCAAATAACAGTGATTATTTGGATTAACTTATATTGCTATTATTTATTTCATAAGAACACATGTACACATTCAAAGAGGAAGGGAAAGAGACAGAAAGAGAGGAGAGAGAGAAAATCAAAATGGTTCCACATCACACATGATGGGACACCAACTTTTCTCACTGTCCTTTAATGTTTTGTCCTCTCTTCCTCCTGCCTGGTCTGAAGGAAGAGTCAGCTCTTTCTATTCTCCTGCTAATAATGTACATTTGCCCTGCTGACAAATGATACCAGATCACTTTGTCTTGTTGAATGTCCAGGATGTGGCCAGACAATGTCACTTTTTAATACATGTAGATTTTCAAGAAAGTGTGGGAGAAGGAATGTGAAAATCCCCCAATTCTGTCTTTGGATTATCTTCTGAAGACCAGAAGTCCATTTCCCTGTTGCAATGACCAATGGATACTTGTTACATATCCCATCAACAAAGTTCTCTCCACAGATTTAGCCCAGAATGTGTCTGATATAGTTCCTGGTATAGTTTCTCGTTATCTTGGATGATTTAAGGTCCAATTTACTCAGGTTTACATCGTATGAGAAAAAGTATGTTCATGGTCTGAGTGAAAAGTACAGTATGATTACAGGGAGTCAAGAAACCTCCACTGTGTGAAAAGTTGCCTCTTAATTCCTGTAAAGAGCACTTGCTCTGGTGAATTCTAACAGATTTAATTAGGGAGAGGAAAAGAAAGAAGCTCTACTAATGGTGGATTTGAAGGAACAAAGAGAAACAGTGAATGAAGACTGATACAATGACATCATTTTGTATGAGATAGATTCGCATTTCACTCTATGTTTATTAGAACAGAGGGTTCTAATAAAATATCAATCAAGATTTGTCAGATTCTGTCATTCCCTGCATAGGATGTCTCAACAGTCATAACATTTTCTATGGTAAAATCTAATTAGTTAATTGTCCCAATTATGTCTGACATCTTGGTCCCCACACCTCATCCCTGTGTACTCTTTTCCACTCACTCACCGTTGTTCACAGGCCTTGCCAATTCCATCCTTTCTTAGCCACTCTCCAGTTTTTAAATCATTATTTTTTTTGTTTCTTTAGGACAAATGTCCCTTACTGGAATCTCCTTTTAAGTGTTTTCCCAGACTCATTTTGCTAACGTATGTCTCCACCTGCCATCATCTCCAGGGTTCTCTAGCCCAGGCACCTTGCCGCTTTATTTTTTTTATTTGTTGCACTCAAATTTCACATCCCACAAAAAATAAACACCTGATTTACTAACTGGGATTTTTATGGCTCTATACTGAAACGTAAACCCACATAAGTAATTCTGTTAATTGGCATTTGATAGTACATGCCAAATACCTATATTGTCACTTGGCACAGAGAATAAATGATTTGTTGATTTGAACTTTTACTTAGAATATAGAATTTTTTTCTTTATTTTATTTTATTTATTTATTAAAAATTTCCACCTCCTCCCATCCTCCCATATCCCTCCCACTCTCCCCATTCCCCCTCCCCCTCGCTCTCCAGTCCTAAGAGAAGTCAGGGTGCCCTGCCCTGTGGGAAGTCCAAGGCCGTCCCCCTCGATTCAGGTCTAGGAAGGTGTGCATCCAAACAGACTAGGCTCCCACAAAGCCAGTACATGCAGTAGAATCAAAATCCGGTTTCATTATCATTGGATTTTCAGTCAGCCCTCATTGTCAGTCACATTCAGAGAGTCTGGTTTGATCACATACTCGTTCAGTCCCAGTCCCGCTGACCTTGTTGAGCTCCCATAAATCAGATCAGTCACACCGTCTAGGTGGATAGATGCACCCCTTGCGGTCCTGACTTCCTTGATCATGTTCTCCCTCCTTCCGCTCTTCGTCTGAGCCTTGGGAGCTCAGTCCAGTGCTCCAGTGTGGGTCTCTGTCTCCATCTCCGTCCATCGCCAGATGAAGGTTCTATGGTGATATGCAAGACATTCATCAGTGTGGCTATGGGAGAGGCCATTCAGGCTCCCTCTCCTCTGCTGCCCAACGACCTAGCTGGGGACATCCCCTTGGACACCTGGGAACCCCTCTAGAGCCAAGTCTCTTTCCAACCCTAAAATGGCTCCCTTAGTTAAGGTATCTTCTTCCCTGCTCTCATATCCACCCTTCCTCCATCTCAACCTTCCCATTCCGGAATGCCCAAGCTCTCCCCAATCCTCCCCTTCTCCCTTCTCTTTCCCCATCTCCCCTTCCCCCCAACCCACCCCCCTCCCAACTTTTGCCCGGCAATCTTTACTTTCACAGATGGAAACCACACAAATAGAGCACATACAAGCACATGTACACACACACACACACACACACACACACACACACACACACCTTCAACAAATATTTTCTGTGGTAACTGGCATATTTAGCACTTCAATATTCCTTATCTGCAAAAGTTAATATAAAGTTAACCAAAATACCAATGCCACAGATTCTTATACCCTTCGGAACCCTGGTCTCAATAACTTTGTTACTAAAACATTCAATACTTAATTAGACTGTGTGTTTTCTTAAATTAAAAAAGAAAATTAAGACTGGGTCTCACTAAGTAGACCAGTCGAGCCTCAAACATACTGAGCTTGTCCTGCCTCCACATTTTAGTGTCAGAATTAAATGTTGTGGTCACTATACCTAGTAGCTACTGTTTGTCATTTTAAACATGCTTATTATTATTATTATTATTATTATTATTATCATTATCATTATTGCAAAGAGCAAAAGCAGTGGTGAAATTTCATAACCAACATGTCAGAAATCATCTGAAAAACTAGAACAACTTAATAAAGAATATTTCCCAAACTAATCTAATCTCTTTTCTTTGAAAACTCTAAAATTGTTAGGAAAAGAAACATCAAATACATTCACTATGAAACTTCCTTCTGTGGTTACCAAACACTGGGATTAAATTTTGAGTAATTCATAGTTATTTTTCTTTATAGACTATGAGGAAGATTGAGAAAGAGAAGGAAAGGGGAAAAGAAGAAAGGGGATCTTAAAATATTACTGCGTCGTGGCTATTGAGAAAAGCTGAAACCGTATTTGGCACTTTCCCAATCATACAGATACCATTTTCTTCTTTAATGCATCTGAACACGGATCTTTGCTACTCTCTCAAGGGCGGGGCAGAGCGTGGCTCTCTGGAACTGACGAGGCATTAGTGGTTTTTTGACACTAGAAGTGAAGCTACAGAGAATAACACACATAAGCGGGGGAGTGCTGGGAAAGGCACAAGTCGTAAGATTGCATGTCGAGATGCAACCACAAAATAAGAAGTAGGAAATGAACTAGAAGGCAGCCTTCCTGTCTGGCTGCCTTTGTAGGAACTGGCACGTTCCCTTTTGCTTCGCCCAAAGTCATTTGCAAAACCCAGTTTGCATTTTTCTAAGAACAGTAAGGCTGAGGGACTGAACTATTCCTTTGGGGTTTTGTATGTTTACCTCAAATGCTACTGATCATAGCCCAGGCAGAATTCCACAAACATAGATAATTAATGCAATTCGGGAGAAATAAGTATTTTGGAAAATAAAGCTGGAAACCGTACTATGAACACAAAAAGACATTTCCTTATGATGTTAACAGAATTGTCTCTAATTTAGGGGCTATTAAAATAAATTAAAAGCTCACCAGACTGCAACGGCCGGGCGGTGGTGGCGCATGCCTTTAATCCCAGCACTCGGGAGGCATACGCAAGCGGATCTCTGTGAGTTCGAGACCAGCCTGGTCTACAAGAGCTAGTTCCAGGACAGGCTCTAAAGCTGCAGAGAAACCCTGTCTCGAAAAAACAAAAAAAGAAAAAAACAAAACAAACAAACAAACAAAAAAAGCTCACCAGACTGCAAAAAGGGAGAGAGAGGTAAAGCTTGGCAGTTAAGAGCACTTCCTGCTCCTGCAGTGGTTGGATTCTGGTGAATACTGGGCTCTTGTCGGCTTCCTTGGCAAGGGGTTGAACCCCAGTGCAAATACCTACACATATACACATAAATAAAAAGAAAATAAATCTTAGAAATATGCCAAGAAAGGTTGAACAGAAATTGTTCAAATTTACATTCAAACATAAAATGTCAAATGAAAATAAAATAATGAATAAAAATTAAATGATTCCTTAGACACGATGTCTTGGTTTCCTTAAAGTCATTATTATTATTATTATTATTATTTGCTTTTTGTCTTTTTTTGCAGTAAGTTAATCTCTTTAAAAATGCTAAGCTTCACAGGTATTAAAGACAAAAATATAAGACATGTAGAAAGGAAAGAAATTCTGAAACTCTGTACAGGAAACAAGGTCTTCAGAAGAAAAATGTTACAGGCAAAATAATGAAAAAATTGCAGCTCTGTTCTTTACAGATGTGAGAGTCACTTAGCACCCACCTTGCCATTTCTGATGCAGACGCTCACAACACTTTCTTTTCCTGGCTCAAAAATAATTATTCACTGTGTTTGTTATAATAATAAAGACAATAAAAATTTGTTCTTATGACGTACTTTTGTTCCTAAGAGTTTAAACACTTTGGAGAAAACTCTCCCACTTGTCTTCGTAAGAGCCTTATAGAGCAATGATAGGGAGATAAATGGCCACAGAATATGACTAACGGAAAATGATTCAACCTAGAGAGTTGAATTCTTATTCATCTTAGGTGTCTGAGCCAGAGAAATGGAGAGTATATCGCCAATGCAGACTTGAACTTCTCCCGAGATTCCAGATATTTTTTTCGTGATTTCTGAGGTAAATGGTATATTTTTATGGCTTGAAATTTTATTCAGACTTAAATTGAGATATATTGTCAAGTTTTCTATCTAATGGTATTTTACTGTAAGAATAAAACATCCAATTGCTAAGGATTTTTGGCACAACTAGGAGCTGAGTTCATAATTTAAAAAATACAGACTTGTTTAATATTCATGATCCCCTACTGCAGTAAATTTCAGGGGTTAATTAAGGAAAATAATTAACAGACATTTGCAGGCCTTGAGTTTCAAGATCATCGCATTAAGGGACTAGTGTTATTTTTCAACTGCTAACAGCACACAGTAAAGAGGATCTGAGCTGTGCTTCTAGTACCAGTGTCCAGGATTGGAGGCTCACAACTACTTATAATCTCGTCTCCAGAAAATCCAATGCTTCTTGGGCCTCCAAGTGAACCTGCACACAGGTGTCTATGCCCTCACATACACTTAATTCAAAATAAGATAAATATATCTAAGCAAAATAATGGTCCTTCTTAGGCATTTTCAGTGTTAGCAAAACAGCACACAACCCTCCTGTTTCTAAATGCAAAGCTAAAGATTGAATTTTCCAACTTATTAGTTTGATTGCTCCACAAATAACTATTTCTCATGTAAACAAGTTTGTGGTACTGTGAGTTCCTGCATTATGAATGAAATAATTGCCTAAGTAAGGTCCAATTATTTCTATCTTCCATCACACAGAAACCTGTTTTGCCACCACATATAAGCTTTATAAAAACATTAATAGGTATATTTAAATATTAACAAAATCAAAGAAATAGTTGTATATGCTAAGTCCTCTTCTTGTGAAATACAGTAAAATTCATTATTTGTTCCTCAAAATGAGAGCAAAATTAATTCAATTCCATCTGTAATTTGTGCTTGAAAATACTTAAAATGAAATTTACACACTAAACTATGTGATTTTAGCCAATAAAATTAAAGATTTATCCATTTAACCCTTTTATGTCAGTTTATAATTTGAACATGATATTCTGGGTTATCAATGTTACAATCTATATGAAATCAGATCAAGTGATCAGTTGTTGTAACTATTTATTCTGGCTTCATAAAGAAGTAAATGCACACACTGATGTTGTTTCTGCATTGGCAAACACAATATATATTTTGTAAATGTATTGTCTGTGCTTTCAACCTCATTGTAGCTCTGGTACAAAAGGATCTTCATGACACCCATGCTACCAACTCCAGGAGTTCCTTTTCAGGGTGAAATCAAGCAGAAAAGTTTCTAATCATAATATGGAAAGGATGCTAGAAGGGTTGCCTTCTTCGTGTAGAATATGCAGTTGTTATGGTATTAGCTATACTATAGTATAGTTATAGTATTGTGCCTGAACCTTATATTGAACCTTTGCCATCTTTAAAAATCTATTAATAACATTTTTGTGCATATGAAAACTTTTTCAAAATCACCAATTTTCTTATGTGTATATCATGTCTAAACATAGATTAAAATTTGAAAACATCAGTTCTAATGAAGTACAATAGTTTGGATGTCTTTTGGTGAAGATGAGGGCCTGTGGTCCCTGTCTTTGGAAGGCTTATTTTTTTCTCAGAACTGAAGAGACAAATGGAAAGGGGGAATTATTTATTGTCTACTTCTACTTTGCACACTTCATATGCTCTGTATCTTAAATATCTTACAAAGTACATTTCATTCTTTTTTTACAATTTAAATTTCTGTTAAATATGAATTTTTATTACTACTTCGAGGATTTCATGTATTTTGACCATTTTCACACATTCCCAAATCTTCCCAGTCCCGTGTTCCCTTCCTTACCTATCCAAATTTGTGTTTTATTTTTTAACCCATGAAATACAATTTGTGCTTCTAAAATAATCTTGAATGTGTGTTCTTCTGCTGCAACATGATCCACTTACCAAGAACTACAAATATACATTTTTTGTATCCTTCTTTAGTCTTTTCCCTTTTCATATACTTTTATTACTTAAGTTTTTGAGGATTTCAGATGTGAATATTGTATTTACTTTATATTTTCCTCCTAACCTCTAGCTCTGCCCTTGTCCATCCCAGTCTTCAAAACTGTTATGCACTCAGAGAAAACTGTCTTTCCTCTGCTGGAAGCTATAAATTGCAGATAGCTTCATGAAGAGGAGAATAGGAGTGGGACTTTGAAGCCAACTTCTCTTTACTGTGATTTAGTCTGCCTTGAGCTTACTCGCATTTTGTGCATGCTGACACAAGAAACCATATGAGTTCATACATTCAGGGATCCTACTGTGTCTGGAAGACACTGTTTCCTTGTAGTCACCCACACATTCTGAGTCTTTACTCTTTCTGCCTCTCCATTTTGCAGTTTTGCATTGTATTTTATTAATGGAAGGCCTGTGTCTAATTAATTCCATGCAAATGATATCAGGTAATAATGTAAATAGTCAGATGACAGATGAGATAGATTAATAGATAAATGGTAAATAGGTGGAGAGGCATAGATGATGATGAAGATGAAGATGATGATGATAATGATAGATAGATAGATAGATAGATAGATAGATAGATAGATAGATAGATGATAGATACATACATACATACATACATACATACATACATACATACAAACATACTGCATACATAGAGAAAAGATGACACATTCATCATAGGGTGGGAAATAAGATCCAGGAAGGGACAAAGGAAGAGAAGTATACTTAAAAACAACTAAAGAGGAAAATATAATGAATTAGAAAAAGCAATGTGAATGGTGAATGGAGGATTTGATGGGAGGAAAAAGGGGGAAATGATGTAGTTATTTTATAATTATATATATAGATATATAAATTTTGTATATATACAAAATTGAACTTGAAACTAAATAATTGAAAAAAAAATACTTATATTATTTTACAAACTGTAAAGCTGATTGCTTGATTGATTATGTATACTAACCCACATTATGAACTAGGACACAGTAGAGTAAGAAGAGGCTCTGTGTAGAGACTCCTGTCTGTCTTCTCATTCACACTGGCATGAATGCCAGTGACCTAGCACTTCATTATAGAAGATCGCCCAATGACTAAGCAATCAACTCACATGTAGCTTCTCAGTGACACTGGACATGAAGAACAGTGAGCAAAATACTGGCAGTGGAGAACAGCTGCATACATCCCACACATTGGCGCATCAAATAAAACTGAAAAGTCTCAGAAAACAGTGATTTCCAAATGAAGTTAATTAATAAGACAAACATTACCTCTCACAATGTTTGTATTAGCAGGATGGTTTTGTCACCAAATTTAAAATAAATAAATTTACTTAATATTTCTCAGTTTCACTTGCTTGTAAGACTGCTTACTGGTCTCCCTATCAGTTTAAGTGAGAAGAAATCAGCCTTCTATGCAGTCCTTGCGTTGGGCAGTCAGAAATTCTGCCGGAGACTTTTGATTGAGAGCCGTCATTGCTGTTAACTGAATCTCTGATGGTACAGATTGTGGTGTTCCTTGAGAATAAGAATCCACCCACAGTCCTACTGGCTCTGATTCTTTTCCTTGTACAATTGCGTACAAGTTGGGGGGGGAGCTTTCTGCTACCTAAGCTTGGGGTAGCCTAGATTTCTGAATGATATTATCAATTAAGCAAAATATGACAGCCTTTCCCTATTCTTCCATGTGATGTAAGAACTTCTGTGTGATTGCATCAATGTGCAATCATATATGGTTTTTACAAAATAACTCCATCCTCCACACTTGTGATGTACTTCCTCCCAAAAGAATAGAAAAAAACCTACTAAATACAATTTGCATTATGTATGTAGTCACTGTAGCATGATCGAACTCCAGGTTGCCAGCCCCTTAGAAAAAATTTCCCCACCCCAACCCTTACCAGAATTCATAAGCTATGAAGAACTGCATTTCAGGATTCCTATCATAAATTTTAAGAGTTTTATTCAATGGCTTCTTGACTAGATTGTGTCTTTGTGTGTGTGTGTGTGTGTGTGTGTGTGTGTGTGTGTTGTATGTGGGGGCAAGAGGCTACCACAGAAGCCTTTTATGTCCCTCTTTTTTAATGTTGAGTCTGCAGTCACCAACTGCAAGAAAAGCCTCCTTGCCCTTTACAATCAGCAGTAGCATCCGCATGGCTTCCAGAGTCAATCGAGGCCATGGACCTCAACATGGATTCTGCACCATGTTTTCAGCACCAGAAGAGACCACAGACATCAACACAGCTATCAGCTGCCATATGGGCCACTGACAAACTTATACCACCATGGGAAGTGAATGAGATAGCGATGCATTATGTGAAACTCCCAATAATCAGTAAAAAATGTTATGTTGAAAAAAATAATAAAAGTAACCGGGAATCAACTTCATATTTCAGAATAGTCAAGGAAAAACAGTTGCCTTTTGATGTCATGGTTTTTGTGCTCTGGAAGTGTAGTGTGGAGCTGCGGGCAGCTTCCTGCCTCCCGGGTCCTCGGCTAGCTTATGCCCCAAAATAACAACACACAAATTGTATTCTTTTAAACACTGCCTGGCCCATTATTTTCAGCCTCTTACTCACATCTTGACTAACCCATATCTAATAATCTTTGTAACACCACGAATGGTGTCTTACCGGGAAAGATTCAGCACATCTGACCTAGTGGCTGTCTTCATAGCATCTCGTTGTAGAGGAAGGGCAATTGTCTGAGCCATCTACCTCACTTCCTTCTTCCTGTTCTGTCTACTCCGCCCACCTATTTTCTAACCTATTAGGCCAAGCAGCTTTCTTTATTAATTAACCAATGAAATCAACAAATTGATAGAAGACCCGCCTCCATCATGGAAGCCTTTGTTTTTATCTTGAGATATCCTAAAAGATCATGTGTCTTTTATGACTTGCAACCTTAAAAGACGTCAATATTTTTAGCTTCATGTATTAAATTGTTAACTAGATTTAATTTTTAGATTTTGAAATAATATTTTTTGTAATGTTAACACTTGAACTTCATATATTACTGCAGAATATACTCATTATACTCATATTTGATATGGATAGATAGATGATAGATAGATAGATAGATAGATAGATAGATAGATAGATAGATAGATAGATAGATAGATAGATGATAGATAGATAAACAAACAGATAGACTATAGCTATTGTATACCATCACTCTTTCTGGGTGATAACACACTTAAGCTTCCAATAATTAATAAAATTATTGGTACCTCAGAGATCAACTTCAGGAGTTTTCTGGTTTATTGACTCCTATTATCTCATTGTGAAGCATTGCTTAGTTATAAATACTCTCTGAATTATTTAATATACAGTACCACATGAACAAGTGCTGTTTCAAAAGAGAGAAAATCACCTCCTTGATCATGAAAAATAAATTTCTGATGACAAAGTCTCAGTACAATGAAGTTTTGCTCTTAAAATTATGCAAAGAAAATACAAAAATATAACAAACTGAAGCTGCTTCAGATATGTCAAAGTTATTCATGAAATATCAGCTTCACGAAGTCTGTGTTGTGTTTGTAGGCAAAGCTTACTGGCAAGTGACTTCCTCCCTCAACTGTCAATATGGTGCTCTTTGTAGAAAACCGTATTATCATTGACCAACTCTATCAAGAGTTTCTGTGCAAATCAGCCACATCGTGGCACAGATGAAAATCAACATTTCAAAGAGCCAGGATCATAGTCCTCTGATGTGCTATTCTGACCACCATTCAGGCAAGAGAAACCCTACGGATTAAGGGCTTCAGCAATTTCCAGCATTGGAGTCGATTCCAAAGATGGTGTCTGCTCTAACAAAGATCTGGACATCGTTAGCCAGTGCACTGATTACACTCCAACAGACACAATGCTGCCCTCAGCTGTAGCTCTGAGATAAGAATATTCCAGATAATAAGAATAGTTCTAGGACAGCCGCAAATGAGATTACAGGTTGCAGATCCAACTTCTGACAGAACACAAGCTGATGTTTTTCTTTTTGTCTTCAGCTGCTGCAGACAGAATGGCTTAAGCACACAAGCATATTATATATATATATATATATATATATATATATATATATATATATATATATATATATATATAAATTATGAGAAAAAAATCTAAGGATTTCCAAGGACAAAACATTTTAAAATGACAGGAAATTTGGAATTTAGAGAAAAAGACTAAGAACTGAAGCTATTAAAACCTGGCACGGAGAGTTCAGGATTTTGGCAGGGCATATTTATAACAGATTTCACGTAGGGGATGGAACCCAAATACAGCTCCTCCCCTAATTATGAACTGAATTTACCCTTCTTCAAGGAAAAAAAAGAAGGGAGAAATAAAAATAACTTCATTTTTGGAGTCTATGGAAATCTGAAAGAACACAGCCCAGCAGGACAGATTACCAAGTGGAAAATTTGGAAGAAATGTGAGGTCTGGGACTTCAGGTCCCTAGCTGATGGCCACTGAATTTGTCACAGGGATTGATTTTGTCTCCGAAGGCCAGACAGCTATCCTGTGCATGAGCCCCCCTGCTGGTTGGCTGACTGGAACATTCATCTGCCTGCTGTCAGCTGCTCATTTAAACTTTGGGCCTAACAGTCATTGGAAGAAATGCAAGAAGGATTTGGAGAGGCAGTAAGGTGGGTGGAAGACATAAGGAAGTTGCCTGAGGAAGGGGTGTGTGCATGGGATGGTTATTCTTTGTTCTTTTTATGTGAAGTGGAAAAGAATCTAAGGAAACTATAAAGGAATTACACGCCAAGGGCATTCACTGCTGATCCACTAGCCTTGAGCCACAAGTGTGGCTTCTGTCACTATCACTGTATGTTTTAGTTGTCACCACACACTCATTGGAGACAGCTGATTCAGGAGCCACATAAATCATATCATTAAAAAAGAATGGCATATTAATTTATTTTTTTTGGAATGATGAAGGATGCTTGTAACATTTCCCAGCTTTGCTAATATTTACCCAATGATAGAAATAACTGAAATTAACAGGATTCTGAAAGAATTACAACCACACATCATAAACTTGACGATGGCATATGCTAACTTTCTTTTAATCTAAAGTTATGTCAGCTATAAAAAGAAAACCTAGGGCTGCAGAGATGGTTCAATGAGTAAGTGTACACGCGGCAAGAACAAGAGAACCTGCGATTAGACTCCAGCACACACTAAACATAGGCTGAGGCCATGCTAGTACCATCCACTGAGAGGGTGGTGGTAGCTGGTCCAGCAGAACTAGTTAAGCTGTAACTCTCTAAGTTCAGAGACACCCTGTCCCAAGAAGTTAAGGTGAAAGTCATGCGGCAAAATAACGCAAGACACGTGTCATCTTCCTCTGGTCTCTGTGCATGGCACAGGTGTGGGCTATGCACTGATGTGCTCACATCCCACACACAGATATGTCCTACTGAAAACAAAGGAAAGCACACTTGAAGGTATATTGGGTCCTGATGCTCTCTGCGACCTCAGTGGTCCTCCTGCTTTAGGTTTTAGCTGTGACATGGGGTTGGAATGAAAGTCTTTCTACCCTAAGAACTTCAAGCAGTGCAGGGCTTGCAGTGCTGGCCTTGCAGTGCAGTGTTAGCCAATGCAGGCAGAGCTGCAGTCAGATTTGTTGTAGTCTTTACAGTACGGATACATCAGAGTTCGGAAAGGTTAATGAATCACTTGTGGGAGACCTTTCCTTCACATTTTAACTCTGTTTTATTCCTGGTAGAACCATTAACTCCTGCACTAACCTTTCTACTTGTTACTATTACACACATTCTCCCCACTAAAGCTTTCTATTGATTTTTGCTAGTGAGGTTTTATAAAATGTAGCTTTAAATACAAGGTACCTGCAGCTGTGTTGCATCAGGTACTAAGTGTGAAGACAAAAATTAATTTCCAGGTTTTAAATTATTTGTTATACTGGCCTCCAGGTACTTATTACATAAAGATTGTTCTCAAAAATTCTCATAGTTATACTTTTAAAATTGTATGAATACATATATTTTCCATAATTTTAAATAATGTCTAAACTATAGATGATATGTATGATATATAACTTCATTTTTTAATGTTACAAATAGTTCCCAACATTTTCAATAATGATTTTATTCTGATGATATATATATATGTTATGAAAGTTATTAAAAAGGGATAAAAATCACCAATCAAAATGGTAATATCAAGAATTGCTTAATATGAATTCTTCCTCAGAATCCTGTGTAATTTGTTGAAGTGTTTAAGAGTAATTTTGGATTTGTAAAAATCATTTCAGAAAGGAACACACAAATTTAGTGTTTATTAATAGAAAATAAGAAGAGAGGGAAAATTAACACTACCATTTGATTCTGCCATCCTGGCTTTGTCTGTAGGGCTCTTCACTAAGACAGGGACAAAACCACAGGAAATCTTAAGTGTCATGTTTAGAACTTAAGGTGAATTAAGAGAATTAAGAGTGTTTATGGTAAATTTAGAAAGAAGTAATTAGTCAATTTGAATAATATGCTTTTTATAAATTGTTTATTTTGACATTGTTATCATGGAAAAAATCTTTCAAAATTCCAGTAGAATACTTTCTAACTCTGAAGTAAAACTTAAGACAAATCTGACATGCTCATTGGAAAATGGTCAAGTGTGGCTCAGTTTCCCAAACTTATATTCTGTAGCCCTGTTATGTTTTATAAATTTCCTCAAGGTTGGCCATTGGAAAGATGAATTGATCACAACAGATCATCTATGTTCGGCTTCCTGAGTGTATTATTACAACCTGCTGTCATTTATCTTTCTCTTAACATTGTATTAAATATTGAAATGTCTATCTTTAAACTTTATGTATTAATTTATGCAGACATGTGCACATTTTAATTAAAAAAGCAGACACAAAGACTAAAAGACTAGATGTGAAGCATACAACAAACTCCTTATGGTAGCATAAAGCTCTTAACAGTTTTTACGCTAATACTTTTCAAGTGAGGCATCCTTGGTTGGTTAACTCATTGTTAACTTGATACAATCCAGAGCATTCTGAGAAGTGGAAATCTCTGTTGAGCAAATGGCTCCATCAGAATGGCCTGTCTACAAGCATATAGACAATTATTGATTGATAATTGGAAAGGATCAACTAGGTTATTGTAACCGGTGATTTTATGTGATATAGATAGTAGTTTGAGCAAGCCATAGAGAGCAAGTCAGTAAGCAACATTGATTCATGGCCTGTAGATCAGTCCCTGCATCAAGGTTCCTGATTTGACTTCCTGTCTGGGTTTCCACCAATGATGGACTGTGGTCTATAAAATAAAATAATTTCTTTCTTCCATGGGCTGTTGATCATAGTCTTTATCACAGCAATAGAAAATACACTAAGACAATCTTCAGTCTTTTCTTATATCCTGTGTAGACTTCTTTCTCAGACACCTCAAATACATAATGGTGTGAAGAAAAAATCCCAGTTTTCTACTCTTATGTATATCACATTGTGTTTCCCACATCTATTTGGATTATAATTTACCATCAGTTTCTAAGACTGAAACCTTAATCTGTTTTGATTAACAAGGTGCTATGATTCTTATTCTATAGTTTCTTCCTCCTTCCTTTCATTGCATATCTTCAATGTTCACTTTTTATGTAGAATCTTGGGGGAGTGGACTGTTGCATATACACATGTGTGTACATTCATGTGTAAGTTTGGGTACCAAAGTGTGTATGTTGATATCAAAGGTCAGGCTTGGAAAACAGTGTTCACAATTCACATTGTTTGAATCAGAGTGTCTTGATTGATATTGTGTATATCAGGCTTGCAAGTGCTGAATTTCCAGGGAAGTTTTTGTCTCTATCTCCATAACTCTATAGGAAGCTGTGATTATAGATTTGTGCCTCCATGTCTGACTTCACATGACTTCTAAGGATCTGAACTAAAGTTTTGACACTTGTGGAACAAGTGTAGGCAGTATACTCTGTATATATTAACATTATTAATTATAAATGCTTGACAGATATCTTAGGTTTGATTCTAACTAGCACTGCACTTATAACTTCAATGAACCTATTTTTATTGATTTAGTTGCTGCCACATGGCTCATGGCTTATTACCTCATCTTATACATATCCTGCTTCTTTTGTATCTGTCTGGTGCCCTGCCCTTCTTCATTCCAGAGAGTTTGCTCCCTGTCAAGTCCCACCTAACCTCTTTCTGCCTAGATATTGATACTTTAGCTCTTTATTAAACCAATGAAAGAAACAAATCTTCCATAGTATGCAAAAAGATTGTTCCACAACATTTCCACCTTTTGTCTAATTAAACTGGAAGGTTTTAACATTAACAAAGTACCATTATATGTAACAAAACAGTTATCAACTAAGAATTAGATTTTTAGTATCTAATCCATTTGTATTAGGCAAATTTAGAGAAAGTGCTCTTATCAATCTTACCTTTGTGAGTCTAAAATTTTATACCTAATTTACTCTTTATCATAACTAAGAAAAAATATAAAGTTAACTATTTAGTCTTGAATTTCACCAAAGACCCAAGAAGGGTGCAACATTACCTAATGACAGAGACCTCTGGCTGCCTGGACTGACACTCAAAGTTTTTCTGCAATGTTGGGCCATCCATTTTGGCATAAAGGTCTAGAATATCTGACAGACATTTTTGATCATATGAGACAAATCTTAAACTGCTATATCAGCCACTGGGGGAGCTCAGCTTAGTACATGATGCTAGCACATGTACTGATGGTTAGCTCCATCATGCAGGCAATTGCTGGAGAGATGCATCTCTATATTGCACTTGGCATGAGACTGTGAGACAAGAAAGCCATATCCAGTTCTAGTGTGTGTGTGTGTGTGTGTGTGTGTGTGTGTGTGTGTGTGTGTGCGCGCGCGCGCGAGCGCGCGCGCGTGTGTGTGTAGAGCTGTTTCTTAAGATTTTTCTGGTGTTATGTGGCTATACATAGCCTGGACATTGTGTGTCATTTTCTATCCAACCAGTTACCTTCCAAATGACCTCAAAGAGACTCATTATTAACTATAAATGTTTGGCTAATAGCTTAGGCTTGTTTCTAACTAGCTCTTATTACATAATGAAGCCATTGCTTATTAACTTTTTTCTACCACATAGCTCATGGCATATTATCTCATCTTGTACATGTCCTGCTTCCTCTGTGTCACTGGTGACCCCACCCTTCTTCATCCAGGAAAGCTCTCTTCCTGTTTGCAAGCCCAGCTTAACCTCTTCCTGTCTAGCTAATCGTATTTCATCTCTCTATTAATTCCATGAGAGACATACACAAGGTACAAAACGATTGTTCTACAACAGAGAAGTGCTTTACTGATTACTTTCAAGTCCCTCTATTAGGCTTTTAACCTGCTATGCTATCCATCCTCTGTCTTTCTGTCTATTGCTTACATTCACTAGCTTCTCCACTCTATACAAAGGCCCTGTAGTTGTCATAGCACTTGTTATATCCTTCAAAAGTCTGAACTCTTCTACACACTAAGCTCCCTGACCATTTCTCTATAGATAGTGTAAACTTAGCCAATTATTTCCTCATCTGATTTCCAGATACTAGTCTGCTTAAAGATTCTCTTGATTTAAAATATACCAGAACTTCCTGTAGCTTCAAAAGATCAAAGGTTCCAAATCTCACCACTCTTAGCTGGCACTCTATTTACCATTCTAGTTGGTGAGGTGAACCTGAGAGAGTTCATCCTACAAATGAGATGGACTAATGTCTGATGCAATAGCCAACTTTATTAAGAAAATCAGACAATTTATATTTTGAGCGCTCAGAAGAGCCATCCAGAGACAGTTTATAATCACAAGGAGAAGCAGCACATAGCAAAACCATGTTTGATGTGGGAGAGTCTTCTGTTTGTGTTGATTTCAATCATTAATAAAGAAACTGCCCTGGCCCATTTAATAGGTCCGCCCTTAGGTGGGTGGAGTAAACAGAACAGGAAGAAGGAAGTGAGGTAGATGCCTCAGGCAATCACCATGCCTCTCCTCTCTGAGCCAGGTGTGATGAAGCTCCAGCCCAAGATGGACATATGCTAGAATCTTCCCGGTAAGGCACCACTTCGTGGTGCTACACAGATTATTAGATATGGGCTAATCAAGATGTGAGTAAGAGGCTGAAACTAATGGGCCAGGCAGTGTTTAAATGAATACAGTTTTTGTGTTGTTATTTCGGGGCATAAGCTAGCCAGGTGGCTGTGAGCCGAGTGGGAATGCAGCCCATAGCTCCCAATCACTACACGTTTTTCCATAGGAGCACATGAACGACAAAACCTAAAGTAAACTCACTCCTATCTGCTACATCTCTGAGAAGCATGAAAGCTCATCCCAAGAAAAATTCTGTTTTGAAGAAACTGAAGTCACAAGACTTTTTTTTTTTTTTTTTTTTTTTTTTTTTTTTTTGGCATTTTCTCACAAGCACTCAGAAATCTCACAAGACTCCATTCTTGGATTGTGTTTCAATAGCACCACACTCCTCCTTACTATACACCATTCTCATTCCCCACAGGCCTTCAGGCATGCATTTTCCTGCCTCAGGCTCTCAGTATATGCTATATCCTTTCTCTCTAAATTGTTCTAATCCCATAATATAAGAATAAAATAATAAATAGTTGTCTTAGTAAATAAACAGTAATTTTAATCAGGTAGGTTTTTGAATATTACCTACCTGGAGAGAACATATTCTTTGTCAAAACTTAACAAACCTTACATCCCAAATGTTAGAAGTTTTTGATTATTAGAACTATTTTAAATCAATCATGAAAATAATACAATAATTACAGAGTTGATTGTTCACTTGAAGTAGTAAATAAATATCTGCATGTGTGTACACATGTTGTGGCTTGAATGTGACTTAAATGCTCTCAAAACTTAATGTATTGACATCTAATCCTCATTGGAAAATATTTAAGGAATGCAGAAACTTATTCTCTAAAGTTTAGAGGTGGGATTTTGGGAAATTATTTACATGAGATAGAAATCATAAATCAGAGCACCCTTTACCCCTCATTCTCTCTTCCCTCACCCACTCATCCACTCATCCCTTCACCCAAGACTGATCAAGGAAATATGTAAGAAGGTTAGCCATGTGCTTCCCGTCTCGTGACCTCAGATACTATTCCATGACTCAGTTCTCTACCCAAAAATGGACCAACACTACAAATAATACATATTTCATTTACAAAACAGAGCACTGTTCATCTGTAAATATGAGGGAAACTCTGCCAATTGGATCAAAATTGTGTCTATATGTAGATTTTAAGTAAAGGTTGTATGGCTTTATTTAAAAATACAGTTAGCACAGGTTATAGAAAATGTGTTTGGGAGAGTCTCAACAGAGAAATATGGACAAAGAAATAGCAAATGGCTAAGGAAATGAAATGTAGTTTCTCCCCAAAACCAGTAGTCAGTCTCTGTATTGTTTTTCTGATTGGTGGTAGGTCACTATTTCATCTCAACATTTCCAGTTTTGACATGTTGTTAGAGACCTAGTTTGGCTGTGAGGTCACAGGAGCTTTTTCAAGCTACTTGGTCTTTTTCATATCCCAGTTCATACCCTCAGTAATGTGGCAATTAATTTTTCAGTATAGAAATCCATTGTCACATTGCACTAAGTCTTAGCTAGTATTTCTTTAAATATACCCTCCAGAGAGTGTCAGACTTCCACATGTTATGTACTCATTATGACAATACAGTGTTCATGACCAATATATCATACCACTTCACTAAAATTTAGCCTATATTTACTAGTAAAAATGGCTTTCTCCCTTAGAAGCATAAAAAATTATATTGATGCACTCTCAATATTTTAACTTGTTTAGTCCCAAGCACATTGTTAAGAAAAAATAAATTGAAAGCAATAAAATGAGGTGTGGTCTTTGAAAGAGCAACAATCTTTCCTGTCACATCAAAGCAACAGAATTTAAATTTTTACATGTTTCAAGTTTTGTGGTAGTGATCAGTACATGGTTTGAAGGCAAAGGTAGACTGTGGAGGACAGGGAACTTTTATCACCACAGAAAATTTGTTACCAAATTAGATTTGTAAGGTCTGGGTCATAATTGTTTCTCATGGGTCCTATGCTCCTAATTCTGTTTAATAGCCTTTGGTACTATTGGAAGCTGTGTCTCCTTTAGAAGTCGAGAACTAAAGAAAGGAAGTTAGGTCATTTTGTCTTTGAAGTAGATACTTGGACTATTGTCTCTTCCTCTTGATTTGGCATCTGGGCATACTGGACCATGCCACCATAGAGCCACCAGGACAAGTGACCATAAATTTAAGTGTTAACATGAGAGTAATAAAGTGTACTACTCATCTTTTTATTGTGTTATAAAATATCTGAGAAGAACAACTTAGAGAAGGTTAAGTTGGCTCATTGTTTCAGAGACTGTGGTCCATGACCTGTCAGCACCATGGCCTCTGGACCTGAGGTAAGACAAGGCATGCTAGCAGAAACATTCATGGAGCTAGGCAGGTACTTGTGGCAACTGGGGAGCAGGAAAGAGGGTAAGGGACTCAGACAACAAGCCTCTTTCAAAGAAATGCTTTCAGTGACCTAATTTCTCTAGCTATGCCATGAATCATTTTTATGGCTATAAAATCTGCCAAGAGCCCATTCGGCTATCAAACCATCAACATATTAACCTATAGATGAGTGTCAGAGTCTTCATGATCCAATAAAAGTGTGGATCTCCCACCTTTGAACATTATTTCAATAGAAACCAAGACTACACCAGTGGGTTTTCAGTGGATATTCCTGATGCAGACTCTAGTGCAACCTTTTCTTCATTATAACTTACAAATTTTAGGTGTGTTCACAGGGATTAAAAATTTACTCACAAATTTATTGAATCTGCATCATAATATGTTGTTAGACATGAGTCTATTTAAATCATAAAATCCCTAAAGTGTTAGAGAATACTATCAACACTTGTCATATGCCACACTAGAAGTAACATCTGGAATGCAGATGAGCCAACCAACAAAAAACTAAAAGTAAAAGGATTTACAGGGAGAAATAAGTATTTGATACTTTTTTAGTCTATTCTTTTAATTACTACAGCTATTAATAATTCTTTTTGCTCAGCCCCAAGTATAGATGGGAAAACTTAGTATGGGGCATACTCAATAAAGCTAAATGCAAACTGCTATCATCTACACCAGTTGGTATAACACCCTCATAGGAGGGAAGACATCTTTCCCAATGCAGCTATAAAAGGAAAAAAAACTAAAGTGAAGAGTGAGAACACTTTCCCAATGGGAACGTTTATTGTTGACTACAGTGATTTCTATGGAGACATGTCAAAGTGTACTTGAGAAGGAATGCGTGAGCCAGGTGGTTGTATGGTATGGCTTAATTCCCAGCACTTGGGAGACAGTGGTGGGTGGATCTTTGTGAATTCAAGGCCAGCCTGGTATACAATGAGAGTTCCAGGACATTAAAAAGCCCAAACTATTTAAAAAGAGGAATGGATAAGAACTGCTGAGGAGCCTTCCCCACCCTATTCCCAGCAGTATGCTATGACTAGATCATCCCAGATCATGGGGAAACAGTGCAAGAGTGAGACGTGTATTTCCAATTAAGAGTAGTTAGCAGAGGTTTTCTGTCCTGCGGCTGTTCAGCCCAAAAACCCCACACAGAGGTATACATTAATTATAAACAGGTTCACCTATTAGATCTTATTAACTCTTATAAATTATATTAGCTCATAATTCTTGTCTGTGTTAGCCATGTGGCTTGATACCTTTCTTCTGTGAGATATTCTTATCTTGTTTCCTCTGTATTTGGATTCCTCTGTGTTTGGATAATGACCAAAAAGTCTTTCCTGTTCCCATAAATCTCCTGTTCTGGTCGCCCCACCTATAATTTCTGCTTGGCCACTGGCCAATCAGTGTTTTATTAAAATAATGCAAGTGACAAGATAAAAGACCATTGTCACACAGCAGAGAGTAAGTTCCCCATTCATGGTAAAATAATACCACAGACATAGAGGTTATTGCCTTCACTAAATAAAATTATACTTCATGAGATTCATTTTTATCTACATACAAATATTTCACATATATTTAATAGAATTATTGAATTTATATTTTTCTATTCTCACTATAATGTTTGGGCTCCCCTGGTAGAATGTGTATTCTTTAAAATCAGTGAAAAAGATTTTTCTGCCTTCGCAACTCCCGTCACATGCATCTTATTGTTCGCATATGTTTTCAAAAAAGGTTATAGAAGTAAATTCTCTTACAATGAGTCAATCTCAAAGAGTCCAAGAATGTATAAAAAAAAGTAGCGGGTTACTTTTGGATCCAATTTATTGCAAAGATAAAATTATTTGTTTGCCTTTGTGTAGTAGAAGCATTAGCTTTGCAAAAGAGCTCTCTTGTGCAAGGACAATGCCTGGAAATTTCTGATCAGAAGTTTGATCTGACTCTGCCATCATTCTGATGAGAAGGCAGGTGAGAGTGTAACCTTCACAGGCATGTTATTATTATAACAGCATGTCAACTGTCATCTGTATGTTTGTATTTGAACCCTGTGATGCCAGTAAAGCAAGTCCGTCCCATTTTGTCTTGTGTTATTAGGTAATGAAAAAGTTTATTCCATTTTACATTTCCAGGACAGAGTTCCTCATTGAGCAAAGTCAGGGTATGAAATCAAGCTGGGATTTAGGGTGGGATTGCTTGCTATGCCAGACCACATTGACTCCATCCAGGGAATTTACTCTCAGCTGAGCAAGTAGCCCAGGAAGTTTGGAGGAGGATGCTTTGTCACTAGTTGAATCCCTGGCTCGGTGAAATGTTCACTGTTTGCACTTATTAAGCTTAATCTTCTTCTGAAGATGATCTCTCTCTAAACATCCCCTACCATTTGGGCAACTAATGAATACATGAAAACAGAATAGATTCGCATACCCAAACCTTAAAAGAAATCACATATAGGCCCATTTGAAACCAGGAAGTAAGGAAGGCATATGACAATCCAGTCTATGACTGAAATTCGAGAAGACTAGCTAAACACTCCAGTTCATCATTGTTTTTATTAAAGTGTAAATAACAAAGATGATGGGAGTGGATGAGATAGCCATGTTGACTTTGGTGGTTGGAAATAGGAAAACATTTGCCAAGATGGCTTGAAAAATTGCACAAGACATATTTTCTAGTGTTCCTAGAGAACAATTAGATTCTCTGCCAAAGCATAAATACTAAGTTCTTATACATTAACCAAGGAAATAATAATCCACAACAGTCACTTAAAGAGAATTTGAAGTAATACATAAAAAGTATGGACCAATAAAAATCAAATTATGAGCTCTTAAATAAAGGCAATTCACACTATAGTCCGAGACAGTTATAACCCAAAATTAACCAGGCACTAACATTGTTCAGGTACTGTCAAGCTGTTGCTAACATACATAATTTTTGCCCTGAAATTACTCAGATCTCAGAAAAAATGTTTTCTTTAAAATCTAAAAGAAAAATAACTCATTAATAAATTAATAAATACCACAATACAAAATTTCATTGAATTGCCATTCTATTGCAAGCTTATTTTAATGGGAAATAAATTTTATTTTGTGATGTTACAGGGTGAACAAATATGGTATTTCATGAACAGAAAAACCTTGGCACACAAATAGGCAGGAAACATTTTCAAATCTTCTAATAATTACATCATTATCTAATTTAATAAAAATGAAAAAGAAAAGCAGCTGGTTAGAGGATGAATATATCTACCAAAATGCACACTTTAAAGTCCCTGCGGGCTGTACTAGCCATTTCCAGAACTTTCTGTAGAGGTAAAGTTCATTGTTGGTTCATCAGGAGTCTCTGAGATGCTCCTATTTGTGGGTAAAGTCTCCACTGCATATTCTGTGTCATGAAACACACAGTTTAAGTAAGATTTATTGGAGAAGGTCTTTATTGTAACTTGATAAAACTGTTCTGACCATGACCTAATAGAAAAATGATCAAACCATGTAAGAGTTTAGATGAGCTCTGACCCTATTTTCTGTGACTGAGAGCTCTATCTTTTCTAAATAGAATGTTGTTGGTTGGTGGCTGCACTCTATAGTTGTTTCAAATTTTCTCCTCAGTCACTCAGAAAGGTTACCTTAATATTTCAGATATATATATATATATATATATATATGAAATGTTAATATATACCATTAATAGGAGTGTTTTCCTGTACATTATCAGAATTAAGTATTAAGTTATCTTATTTGTAATACTAGGTTTAGATAAATAAATTCTGGGGTATTAGGAAAATCATTTGCTTAGCCTGTATTGTTTTCTTTCAACCTTTGGCATTTAGAAAGAGGATTCTGCAGAATCACACCAAACTCTACTTTGGTCAGAATAGAGGAAGTCATACCACAAAAGGCTCATGTTTATTTACCTAATGATAAAAAAATCAAATGTATTACATATATCTTGACTACTCAATCCCAAGAACTAACCTTCTCTCTAGGTTGAAAACACAGCAAGATAATACATTAACTGAAAATCAGAAATTACCATAGGTAAAAGAATGCAAGTGATGGCAAATAGAGAAAAAGTAGCTTGGTGGTGAGATTCTGGTCTTGGCAGAGAACCTTGTTCAGGGAGCATTCCTTTATGTAGAAAGCACATATACAATAATAATAATCATCATCATTAATCTTTAAAACAAATGTAGAAAAAAAATTTTGAGAAATTAGCTAAGAGACCAAACTTTTCCTGTAAACATCAATGAGACAGTTAAGTGTAGAAATGTTCACAAGATCTGCACTGTCCAGCAAAGACAGGAAGGCCACCTCTCACTGACCTGATATTAAAGTCACTGCTTTTTTTTTTTTTTTACAAAGCACACTTTCTGTGTTCTGTTGAACTCTGAAGAAAGGAAATCAGTCCTATAAAAACATCAACTTATAGAACAATTCATCTCTTCAAAATTTCAACAGTTTGGAAGCACTACTCAAATCATTCAAAATTCAAAGGAGAAATTGAATTGCCCATCATAGAGGACCTCCTAGGGAGGGACTATAGCATAAGAAATACAGAAGGTTTTGTGATGAGAGCCATTGAGCAAGCCAGTCACTTTCTATTCCTCTAAACTAAAACAGTTTATGTTGGATACCCAAGATCACTTTGATTGACCATCTAGGCTAAGTTCTGTTTTTATCCTAATTTTCTTCTTGCTTTTTATTTCTCTCCCTATTTCCACTCTCTCGTTCTATGTGTCTCTCTTTCAGTTTCCTGAGAATACACACACAAACATATATATATATATATATGTATGTATGTATACACATCTATATGTATATCTATGTCTTTATATCTGCCTCTATATTTATCTAGATTTCTTTCTTTCTATCAATCTATCATCTATCTATCTATCTATCTATCTATCTATCTATCTATCAATCTATCTATCATCATCTACCAATGCCTCTCTCTCTGTGTCTCTCTTTCTGTGTGTGTGTGTGTTTGTGTGTGTGTGTGTGTGTGTGTGTGTATCACTTTCCCTTCTCTGATTACTCTTTTCTTTTGCTTTTACTGGTCCCTGAGAACACAAGTCTTGCTTGGGTTATAGGATCACTAGCTTCAGTCTCCTGAAAGACAGGATGGTTGTTTTCCAATGGTATTTATTCATCCCTCTTGGGTCTACCTTTAACCATGGTTCCTTCATGCTCATGATATCTTTCATCCCTCTTTGTTCTACCTTTAGCCACGGTTCCTTCATGCTCATGATTTTTTTTGGTCCTTACAATTCTTTCTCCTATTCATGTTCTCCTCCTTTACTTTCTATTAACCCAAGATTAATCACAACTTATATGCAATAACTAAGAAATTAGTCTATACAGTACTATCAATTCCCTTTACTCCATAATGTGATTGCTGGGTAAGATGTGATTATAGTCTATTTTCATATGTCTATGTCTGGATAGCAACTTTTCTTGCAGAGATGGGCAGGGGATAGAACTTGATGTACTAAACCTCCATCATACAGAACAAAAATTCCAAACACACTATGGAACATCTTACTGATCATTGTAAGGTCTTTAAAACTCTTAGATTCTTCTTTTTTGGGGGAGTGTACATATTCTTGTGTGTATGTGACTATATATATGTTTGTGTTCATGTGCAGAGACTAGATGTAAGATCACATGTCTTTCTCAATCAACCTATCACTTTGTTTTTAGAGACCAAGTACACTGAATTGGAGCTCCCTGATTTGATGGACAAGTCAGTTAGCTAGCCAGGCTGAAGATTTTCATGTCTTAGCATCCTGAGCATATGTATAGTTTTTACATTGTGTCTGATTGCTAGAAATGAGGACTTCATGCTTATTCTGCAAACACTATACAAATTGAGTGATCTCCCTATCCTGAAGCATTGAATTTTCAAATACTCTTTTAGTAAAGGATGAAGAAAATACTCTGTAATTATTGTTCTAGCAAATGTCACTGCTAAATAGTCTTCAGTGCTGAGCACTATTCACTTATCTACATTGCAAATGTGTAAAAAGAATCACACAATGTAACTAATTTGAATTCGAGACTCATAAAGTTTTCATTACATATACAGCAACCCAAGCCTAAAACAAATTGGGTGGACTGTGCTCATTTTGAAGAGATCACCTCTAGTGCATAGAGAACAAGTTCCATAAATTGCATGTTTTCAAAACTCTGTATCTAAGAAGTTTAAGAGTTTGTAAGAGTAAAGTGGGTCTGCATGTGTGGCTCACTCTCATCAGGACACTTCCATTGTGTGAAAGAAAATCGTTTCCAATGTTTTCATTGGAGATATCTTTTGAACTTATGGATAGATATCAAGTTGTATTCTTTTTAATGTTTTTTAAAATAGGCTAACCAGTTTATTATTTTATTTTTTAATTTGTTAATAAAGAAAACAAACAATCTTTTTAAAATTATACATACTGAATCCAAGTTCCCACTTCCTCTCCTCCTCTCATTCTCTCCAATTACACCCACCCCCATCCACTCCTCATAGAGGGTAAAGCACATTGCTTTGGGGAAGGTCCAAGGCCCTACTATATCTAGGTCTATCCAAAGAGAACAGGTTCGCAAAAAGCCAGTAGAAGTAGTAGGGATAAATCCTGATGCCAATTCCAGTGGCCCCTCAGTCTGCTCCAGCCATGCAACTGTCAACCACATACAGAGGGACTAGTTTCGTCCTATGCTTGTTCCTTCTCAGTCCTGCTGGAGTTGTTTGATGGAGGAGCGTCTATGTGTTAATTTCATTGGTTAATAAAGAAACTGCCTTGGCCCTTTAATAGGACAGAAAATTAGGTAGGCAGAGTAAACAGAACAGAATGCTGGGTAAAAGGAAGTGAGGCAGATTGCTCAGGCAGTCGCCATGCTTCTCCTCTCCGAGATGGACGCAGGTTATGATCTCTCCTGGTAAGCAACCACCTCGTGGTGCTACACAGATTACTAAATATGGGTTAAAGCAAGATGTGAGAATTAGATAATAAGAGGCTGAAACTAATGGGCCAGGCAGTGTTTTAAAAAAATACAGTTTCCATGTAATTATTTCGGGTATAAAGCTAGCCAGGTGGTGGGACGTAGCCCCACTGTTCCATCTACAGACGGTGAGCTCCCATTAGCTCAAGTAGACTGTTTAAGTATGTGTCCCCATCATGATCTTGACCACATTGCTCAACTGACTCTGACCACCTCTCAACTGGACTTTGGGAGATCAGTCCAGTGTTCTGCCTCTGTTTCCATCAGTTGCTGGATGAAAGTTCTATGGTGATATTTAAGATATTCATTAATCAGTCTGACTACAGGGCAAGGCCAGTTCTGGCACCATCTCCTATATTGCTTCGGGTCTTAGCTGGGGTCATTCTTGTGGCTTCCTGGGAATTTCTCTAGAGCCAGGTTTCTTGCAATCCTATAATGGCTCCCTCACTCAAAGAAAAACATATAGTTATCCTCCTGGATATTGGAAGTAGACAAGATTGCCGGACAAAAAATGGGAACTTGGGGATGGGGTGGAATGGGGGGATGGGGGGATGGGGAGAGAAAAGTGTGAAGTGGAGGATGGGAAGAGCTTGGGGGAATAGGATGGTTGGGATATAGGAAGGGTGGATATGCGAACAAGGAACTATATATCTTAATTAAGGGAGCCATTCTAGGGTTGGCAGAGACTTGACTCTAGAGGGGTTCCCAGGTGTCCAGGAAGACGCCCCCAGCTAGTTCCTTGGGCAGCTGAGGAGAGGGAGCCAGAAATGTCCAGATCCTATTGCCATACTCATGAATATCTTGCATATCACCATAGAACCTTCACCTGGCGTTGGATGGAGAAAATGACAGAGCCCCACATAAGAGCACCAGACTGAGCTCCCAAGGTCCTGATGAGGAGCAAAAGGAGGGAGATCATGAGCAAGGAAGTCAAGACCGTGAGTGGGTTCTGCGTAATCACGAGAAAACAGCCTCCTAACCAAAACTATACTTCTCCAGCCCTTTCGAACCAGGTGGTGGGAACTGTGTGCTGGATCTTCGCCAGTACAGTCCCAGCAGAAGCAAGAACCTTCACCTGGCGTTGGATGGAGAAAATGACAGAGCCCCACATTGGAGCACCGGACTGAGCTCCCAAGGTCCTGATGAGGAGCAAAAGGAGGGAGATCATGAGCAAGGAAGTCAGGACCGTGAGGGGTGCATTCACCCATTGAGATGGTGGGACAGAACTAACGGGAGACCACCAAGTCCAGTTGGAATGGGACTGATGGAACATGCGACCAAACCGGACTCTCTGAATGTGGCTGACGGTGGAGAAGGACTGAGAAACCAAGGACAACGGCGATGGGCTTGGACTCTTCAGCATGGACAAGCTCACTGTGAGCCTTGTCAGTTTGGTTGCTCACCTTCCTGGACTTAGGGGGAGTTGGGAGGACCTTGGACTTAACATAGAAGGGAACCCTGATGGCTCTTTGGCTTGGAGAGGGAGGGAGTGGGGGTATGGGTGGAAGGGAGGGAGGGAAGGGGGAGGAGGAGGGGAGGAGATGGAAATCTTTAATAAAATATGAGGAAAAAAAGATATCTCTTTCCTTGCTCTCATCTCTGTACTTCCTCCATCTTGACTATCCATAAGCTCAAGTTCTCCTCACCCCTCCCCTTCTCTCCTTCTCTTCTCCTACTATCTTTCATTCTCCCCCTACCCCTATATTCACAATTTTGTCAGACGATCTTGTCTATTTTGACTTTCTAGGGGGATCTATACATATTTTTCTTAGGGTTTACCTTGTTACTTAGCTTCTCTAGGATCATGAACTATAGGCTCAAATTCTTTGTTTATAGCTTATGAGGGAAGACATACCATATTCATCTTTTTTGTCTGGCTTACTTAACTCAGGATGGTGTGTTCTAGTTCCATTCATTTTCATGCAACATTCAAGATGCCATTGTTTCTTACCACTGAATAGTACTCTAATGTGTAAATGTGTCACATTTTCTTTACCCATTTTTCAGTTGAGGGGCAGCTAGGTTGTTTCCACTTTCTGGCTATTACAAATAATGTTGCTATGAACATAGTTGAATATATGTCTTTGTAATATGATTGAACATCTTTTGGATATGTGCCCAAGAGCTGTTTTTCTGGATCCTGAGGTAGGTTGATTCCCAATTTTCTGAGAAAGCACCATACTGATTTCCAAAGAGATTGTACAAGTTTGCATTCTCACCAGCAGTGGATGACTGTTCCACTTACTCCACATTTTCTCTAGCATAAGCTATCATTGGTGTTTTTGCAGCTCTACCAGGGAACTCATATAGCTGGTAAATTACTTCAGTAACGTGGCAGGATTCAAAATCAACTCAATAAAAATCAGTAGCCTTCCTATATACAAATGATAAAGGGGACAATAAAGAAATCAGAGAAATATTACCTTTTACAATAGCTACAAATTATAATGGGAGGCTGCTTGTTGATTTCCAGCCACCTGGCTAGTTTAGTCCCAAAATAATCACACAGAAATTGTATTAATTAAATCACTGTTTGGCCCATTAGCTCTAGAGTCTCATTGGCTAACTCTTACATATTAATTTGACCGATCTCTATGAATCTGTGTATTGCCACATGATAGTGGATTATTTCGATATGTTTGACTCTAGTGGTGGCTCCATGGTTTCGCTCTGATTCCATCCTTTTTTCTCTCAGCATTCAGTCCAGTCCTCCCTGTCTAGCTCTGTTCTATCTTGCCATGCTCTGCTTTGCTATAGGCTCAGAGCTGTTCTTTATTCATCAATCAATAAAAGCAACACATAAATGTAAGGATCTCCCACACCATTTCCCATTTTCTGTTTAAACAAAGAGGAAGGCCTTAACTTTAACATAGTAGAATTACATATAACAAAACAGGTACCAAGCAAGAATTATAGTTACAATATTTATATCTACTTTATCTTTTATCATATCTAAGGAAAACTATAACTATTCTTTAACTCCATCAAAGACTCCATAAGGATATAATATTACCTAAGTAAACAATAAATTCATTGAAAGAAATTTCCAAAATTAAAATTAACAGAGACTTCTCACTGCCTAAACAGTCACCCAAAGTTCTTATGTTCTGTTGGAGCATCCATCCTTGGTCAACAGGCCCATAGAATCCTCCAGCAGACTTTTCCATGAAGCAGGAAATTTCAGAGACAGTTCCACCTATACTGGCAATTTGTCCCTCACATTTTATTTTTTGTGTGTCCCACAGAATGTCTAGAAGATACTTTCATGAAGCAGAAACCCCGAAGCATTGTCTCACATTTAGGCAAGTTTAGCAGTCATTTTTCTGCAGGTCTTGCATGTCCAGTTTATCAGGCAGTCTTGGCAAGAGCAGTTTCTTGCCAAATGGTCAACCAAGTCCATAAGGAACCTTGTCAATGTCCATCATCCTCTTGAAGGTAGATTGGTGCTGCAAGAAGCAGATGTGAAGTTAAATATTTTAAATACCATATTCTGATATAACTTTATCTGTATCTATCTATCTCTCATCTATCTACCTTTATGTCTCTATCATCCTATCTATCTATCTATCTATCTATCTATCTATCTATCTATCTATCTATCTATCATCTATCTATCTATCTATCTATCTATCTATCTATCTATATCATCTATCTATCCATCTATCATCTATCATCTATCTATCTATCCATCTATCTATCTATCATCTATCTATCTATCTATCTATCATCTATCTATCTATCATCTATCATCTATCTATCTGTCATCTATCTATTATCTATCAACTATTGCAGGGAAATTACAAAATAACCTTAAACTTGTAAATGAGCCAAGTTTCTAGTGTTATTAGTTAGTGCACATGTCCAAATTGCAAAGCGTTGGACTTTCACGTTGATACTGTTTAAAGTAATTGTTTTGTTTCCCTCTCAGTTTCTAAAACCACCATATCCCTGAAAAAATTAAACTCTGTTCTTGATATTTTCAGCCTCTCCTCCTTATCTCATTTTCTATAAAGATTTGAGTAGTATTAAGAACCTTAAAGAATTTAATTCCAGGGAATAACTCCAGTTAGAATAAAGTCTGTCTACCCAGGAATGCACAGGACAGCTTTTCCTTGCCCTGCTAATAGAGCGTTAGACTAATGTCATCTCTTGGGGTTTGCAGCACATTCTCAAGATATATTCATTTGCCAGAACTGCTGAGTTAACTCTGAAGTCCCCCTTTCCCTTATCAACTTGTCTACAAAGACAATAAATCCAAGGGGTGAAGATAATGGCAAATCCCAAGACACTGAACAAAATGATGCTAGTTATCAAGCGCCATTTCAAAGTCTCCAATGGACTGTTGATGAGAACATGTGCATATATATATATATATATATATATATATATATATATATATGGTCACCTTTAAGAAGTTCTTACTGAACAATGAATTCTGGAATGAGGTAGATAAAACAAAGGCTCCTTTCTGGGGCCATCCTGGTAGAATTACAGTGGATGATGCCATTATGTATCTGCTAAAACTAAGAGAGTAGTGCAAGATTTTCCAGGTATAGGCTACTAAAGATATTATACTAAGAATTCCATTTGAGGGGGAAATGTTTTATCCAGCTTGTTCCTCTGGAGGAAATGAGGCTTTCCAAAAAGAGAGAAGAAAAAGGTAAAATAAAAGAGGCAGTGAAAAAGGGGATGGAGGAAGTCATGTATTTCAAATAATAAGAGTGAAAAAGTTATGTAAAGAAAATGTTTTGACATGTGTATATTAGGCTTTATTTTCAGCTATTTGATGAGCTTCATGAATTTTTCTCTTAATAAATCTATTATGAGGCTAAATAAGGCTGACTCCTACAAATGAGTGAAAAGTGAATAGAAGCATTCTCTATTGTTAGCTGTGAAGGGTTTCTTCATTATCTTTTTTTGTTTTTTGCTTTTATTCTCTACTAAGAATACTGTTATCCACAGGAGATCAATTTATGGTCTCTTTAAGATGCAAAAACCCAACAGTTTTTCATTCTTTCTGTGATATTTTTTAAACCAGGCAGGGACTTGTGAGCACAAGCTTAATATATGGATTTGAAGAGTGATTTTCTCTAAAAGTGATGCTCTATGCCCAGAAGTGAATCTCTCACTAGTACTCATTATCTGGTTTGTGACTCTATGTAACGGGAGCTCTTTTAATAACCACAGGAAGAATTGGCTGAAAATTGACTTTAAATGTAATTCATTTGCTACAAAGTGCTCACCCCCCAGCACTTTCCCTCCACTCGTGTCCGCATTTTCCACTGGAGTCCTTTGTTAATAGATGAACTGCACAGCAAAAGCATGCAAGGACAATGGTTTCTAAATACCATCACACACCATGATGTTCCCTGCATCCAGCCATTAAGGCCGGACTGTTGCCCTGTACAACCAGAAGGATGGGGGGAGTGCAGAGAAGAAGCTGACTGATGCTGCAGAATGTCCCTAACAAGCCACACACCAGGGATAAAAGCTGAAGTGCCATCTCACTCATCGCCCACCAGCTCTGTGCCCTGAGCTCCTAGGAGCAGGGCTGAATGCTAGTCATGACAATGATTCCAGTGTCTGTCATCAACTCAATCACCTTAGAGAAAGATTCTTTCCATACTGATATACTGAAATTCAAATTTGAAATAGTTTCAGACATACAACTTTCCAGAACAAAATACTTCTTATTTAATTTTGGGGTGTGTGCATTTGTGAACGAAACAGAAAGAGAGTGTGTGTGAGAGAGAGATCTCTAGTTTCTGTATTTCTGTAGTAGGTCACTATAATCCTGAGGTCAGCTTTGATCTTGCAATTGTCCTGCCTCCTCCTACCAAGATGGAGGTGAACCTTTGAATTGAACAAAATATCCTATACTAGATTGTTTCTTATTGGTTTCTAGAAGCTTTGTGTTCAGTTTTTCCCTTCTCTCAGAAACCCTGCCGAGATAATAAATGTCCTGTGGTATGATCTATTATATCTAAATTAATGTGAAGGCACTTTCTGAACATATTTAAGTCAGAAGTCAAAATTTTCTTAATTGGTAAAGGGGATCACAATGCTCAAAACAGAAAAGAATTCCTTTGGATAAATATAACAGTTTACTGAGAAGTTAGCAGAGAATATTTTCCTTCAACGTTGACTAAAATCAAGGTATTAGGTTATAGAACAAATTTGTGCTTGGAAAGTAAAATACATTTTAAATTTATGGCATCAGAAATGTTGCAATACTTTAAAAAGACCATATCATCCTCATCATTTAGGTAAAACATGATATTAACACCTTTAAATATGGTATCAGTATTGCTGATTGCATTTGTAGATTATTTTGGTCCTAAATAGTCTATATAGTGTTTAATGTATTGTTAAAACTATACATGTCAAGTCAGTATTAGCCAACAGGATAATTGAAAAACATCAGCCAAGTAAATGCCATATTGGACATCTATTTGCAGTTACCTGTTGGTTTTACTTACAAAGCAGCTGAAAATAAAATTGAACTTAGACTCTAACTTGAACATGCCTCACCTAAACAAGTACTGGGATTATAGATGTGAGTCATCACACCAGGGGCTTTTAGAATCTACTTTCCTTTTGAATTATACACTCCATCTTTTAGTCATGTCTCTGTTGTCTGATTTTACTACAAGCATGTAATATGTGTCATGAAACACCTGAACACCTTTCTTCTTAGATACTTTCATTAAGTTCAAGACTCAAGTTCTGTCTTAAAATTTTAACACCAGGGCAAACTTCACTCAAGGTCTTTGCGAGTTTTTAACCTCAATGATCATTCCCCAATTTCTAAAACCTTGGACTCTTTTACCTTTCCAGCCTTGGCAGAATGGTGAATCCTCTGTGTATTTCTACTGATATTGCACTCACAGCTGCCTAAGTGGTTAATAAGAAGAATGCCAACTTCATCCAACTCTTCTTTTCTGAGTCCTCCTAGAATTCTGCTTGGTGCCCCATTCATAGGAAAATCAGTCTCCAGTTTGTCCCTCCAAATTAATTCTGACTCTTCCCACTGACTCAGTTTCAAAGCTAATTCATCTGATTGTTAAAGCAATTCAATGTTCCTACTTCCCAGCATCAACAGGAGAATATAATCTTTACCTGGATTGCTCCACTTGGTTTCTGAGTGAGATCACCAAGTTTTTATTGTTTAAGTTTGTCTTAGAATTCAGAATTGCAGGTATGATAGATAAGGAAATACAACTCCTCAGCTACTAGAAGACTCTGCACCCAGTACAATGTGTAAATGGATCTGTAGATGGAGCGGCGGGGCTGTGACCCTCCACCTGGCTAGCTTTACCCGAAATAATTACACAGAAACTGTATTCTTTTAAATACTGTCTGCCTCATTATCTGTAGCCTCTTATTGGCTAATTTTTCACATCTTCCTTTAACCCATATTTAGTAATCTGTGTAGCACCACTAGATAGTCACTTACCAGAAGAGATCTTAACCTGCATCCATCTCAGAGAGGAGAAGCATGGCCACTGCATGTGGCGACTGTCTGAAGCGTCTGCTTCTTGCCTTCTACCCAGCATTCTGTTCTGTCTACTCCGCCTACCTAATTTTCTGTCTCTTAAAGGGCCAAGGCAGTTTTTTTATTAATAATGAAAGTAACGAGTGGTGATACCATGTGACCGGGCTCTGAACGGGCTTGGAGGAAAAGGGGAGCTGCATCCTCAGCCTAAGCAAGCGCAGGCAAATAACTCCTGGGTGGAGTTGAGGCAGCCATGAGCGAGCATATGACTGTGGGCAGTCTCCATATGGAGGTGTGGGAATAAAATGGGTTGCATGGCTCAGCTCAATCCGCTGAATTAAAATTGAGCTGAGTCAGCCCGCCTGCGAATTGCAAGTAGAAATCTGCCGACCACTGCAGACTGTGGGATATGAGTAGTCCCTGGCGGCTACTGCCCCCTGGGTTCTAAAGAAAAAAGGGGGGCCCACGTTGGGCGCCAAGTGTATCGGCGGTCGGAGGAATTTGGAAATAACCAAAAATAGTCCTTTTAGAATAAATCAGTTATAATAAAAGGAGAAAGTGGGATACACTTACAAAGCCAAGGTTCCAGCGAAGCAGAGAGCCAAGCAGGAGGAAACAGGGTGCCTATCCCAAACCCGGTTCTTTTTAAAGGTACCTTTACCCCCTGGAGCAGCCACGCCCCTCAAAGCAGGGATTGGTCAGCTGCTCCAACAATAATGAACAATGAAATCATGGCCTTATAAGGCTGCTAGCTGTTCAAAAATCCTGACTTTGCTCTTTATCTCTCTAACTCCAAAGGTATTTTTGACACTTACAGACAGGTTTCGATCTCTTTTTCCAATTGTTGCAACATCGCTATTCTTTACTTGGTTTCACCAATGATTGCTTATCAAGCGGTGACTGGTAGAATCTGGGCTGTTAAGACTCTTAGATGCAAGCCTTTGGCTAGTGACTCTGTTAAGACAGCTTTGCTCTTAGTCCATTTATGTGACTATAACATAGTAACCACACAATGAACACTTTATAAATGACAGAAATCTCTTAGGTTTAAAAACTGGAAAGCACAGATTAAGGTACCTACTGACTTGGCTGTCTGGTATGGAATATCTTCTGCCTCCCAGGTGATAGCTCACTGTTGCATCCTCCTAAGAAGAAATAACATGAGCCTTTTAAGTGGTAAAAGATTGCAGGGCAAACTAGTGAATTCTGGTGTTAATGGAATGCCATCATGGCCTGTTTTTTTGTCTTAAATGTTCCTCCCCCAAGAGCCAAACCTGAATTATAGAGAGGGTACCTTCTGATTACAATGTTCACTAAATAAATTCCTATTGAAGGGCTATCACAATTCATGTCTTTATAAAAATAAAAAGTTCCATTCAGATAAATAAATGCAACAATTCCCATATAACCAATTAAATATTATCATTTTCTCTACATGATTTTTAAACATAAAAATTAATTTATTTTTTTCCTTTTATTGAAAATATTTTTTCTCACATAATGTATTCTGATTATGATTTGCTCTCCATTATTTCCATCTCCTTTCTGTCTATGATTAAAAAGAAAACAGGCTTCTAAGGAATACTTAAATAATAAATACTTAATAAAATAATACTTAAATAAGTAAAATATAATAGAATAATATAAAACAGAAATTAACACATCTGAATTGGCCAATATAAATAGTCAGGAGGAAAAGAGGCTATCTGATCAAGAAGAATACTGCTGACCAGCAATCTATTAGATATAACCCAGTCCCTATACTGTGTTTTATTAGTTGACCAGTATTGTCATGCTGGTGTTGTAAGGAGCCCTCTTGTTGGTTCCCAGCTTCTGGCAGCTTAGGCCCAAAACAATCACTCAGAAAATATATTATTTAAACACTGGTTGGCCCATTATCACTAGCTTCTTACTGGCAAACTCTTACATATTAATTTAACCCAGCTCCATTAATCTGTGCATTACTATGAGGTCATGGCCTACCAGCAAAGTTTCAGCCTATCTGTCTCCAGTGGCAGCTCCATGGCTTCTTCTGACTCTGCCTTCTTCCTCCAAGCATTCAGTTTAGTTATCCCCACCTAGCTCTGTTTCCTGCACAGGCCCAAGACAGTTTCTTTATTAATCAATGGTATTCACAGCATACAGAGGGGAATCCCAAATCACTTCCCCTTTTCTGTTTAAATGAAAAGGAAGGTTTTAACCTTAACATAGTAAAATTACATATGAATAAACAGATATCAAGCAATAATTACAGTTGCAATATTTATATTGACTTTATCTTTTATCATAAGTAAGGAAAACTATAACTATAAATTCTTCAACTCCATCAGAGACTCCAGAAGGTTATAGTATTACCTAAGTAAAAAGGAAATACATTGTAAGTGACTTCCAAAACTCTAGAAATAACAGAGACATCTAGCTGCCTGAATTGTCATTGAAAGTTCTTCTGTATCTTTGGGGCACCCATCTTTGGCCAACAGGCCCCTAGTGTTAAGCAGACTTTTTCACAAAGCAGGAAATTTCAAAGACAGTTCCGTCTATATTGGCAGTTTGTCAGTCACTTTCTTCTGTGTCCTTCAGAATGTTTAGAAGACTCTTTCTATTCTTCAATGAAGCAGAGACCTCAAAGTATTGTCTCACCTTTAAGCAAGTTCAGCAGTCATTTTCTGTGGGACCTGCATATCCAGTTAACATGGCATACCCTCAAGCAGTCCAGGCAAAAGTAGCTTCTTGCCCAAATGATTAACAAACTCCATAAGGAGCCTATTTGATGACCATCTTCCTCTTGAAATAATTGGTGCTTCCAGGAACAGATGTATCTCACTGCCATGAAAAGTCCTAAGTCCTTAAAACATTTTAAATGCCATATTCTGAAGATCTCTGGAAGATTTGAAGAATATCTATCTAACTGATATATACCTCTGTATTTCTAGAAAACCTAACATGAATACAAGTTTGACTATTATAGGTGACTATCTATTAACTTATATTTCTTAATCATACGTTACATTTTTAAATGAGCTACACAAACACAATACTTTAATCAAGAGAAGAAATATACATACAAAAAAATTGACCTTAAATTTGTATCAATAAACCAAAATCAATACCAATGCAAATATTTTTAGCATCTTCCCCTTTCAATGTAAACAAACATTTATAGACAATATTTGGGAATATGGGCATAGTTCTCTCCATTCTGTTTCCTGCTTTTTCTTGTGTAAATTATTTTTGGGGAGTGTTCACAGTGACCTTTCAAGGGGTCTTAGTGCATCAAACTACATTAGCGTGAAATGAATCCACAGGTTCTCGTTATCTGTGGAAAAAAAGAACTTTTCCAAAGCAATATATCCTTGGACCCAAATTTCGAAGACAAGATACATTTAAAGTATAAATGTTGGTTACTTAGCTCCTTCACAAATAATTCAAAGAAAACACAACAATATACATAATCCAGATTATCTGTATTTATCAACTTTACACAATTTATTTTATTATTTTTACTCCTTTAATCTATGACAGTCAGTATTCTGTCTCTTTCTTTAAAGACTTTGTTTTATATTTTTTACAGTTTCCAGGTATGCAGCAGGAATATGTCACACCATTAAGCAGGTTGTAGCACGCTGTTCACACAACCTGATTTAAATGTTCTATAGTCAAACCTCGTCAGAGTTTGTTTTGGCAGCATGGCCTAGGAAGCCACAGTTTCAAAACAGTGCAGCATTTTTTTTTCTGCTACCACGGAATCAGGAAAACCTCTCTTAAAGGAGCTGCAGTGTACCACCAGCAAGCAAGCCCATTCAAAAAAATGCAGTTAAACTTGGATTTTAGTGTCTAGAATTCATGTTTTAAGTAGATTTTAGTTGGTCACATAGTCACCAATTTGTTGTAATAGGTCACTTGTTCATTCTGGCAGGTCAACCCCAAAATAATCGCACAAAACCTATATTATTTAAAGCACTGCTTGTCTCATTAGCACTAGCTTCTTATTAACTAACTTTTGCATATTAATTTAACCCATCTCCATTAATCTGTGCATCACCATGAGGTCATGGCCTACCAGAGTCTGTCTTTGATGGCAGGTCCATGGCTTCTTCTGACTCTGCCTTTTCCTCCCAGCAGTCAATTTAGTTTTTCTGACCTAGCTATGTTCTACCCTAACAGGTCAAGACAGTTTCTTTATTCCCCAATGGTATCCACAGCACATGGGGATACAACATCAAGCAGAGGCTCTGTCTTTTTCAGTATTTGGAAATTTTATTTAGACTGAGATATATATATATATATATATATATATATATATATATATATATATGTTTTAGGAAGCTTCTACTGTATTAGGTTTCTATAGCACACTTCAAATGGGCCTTAACTTAATTTTAGATGTCTCTATGTATTCCCTCCCTCTTCTACATCTCCCATCCTACTATTCAACTGATCTTTTCCATTTGGCACCCTCCATCCATCCATAACTACATATTCTCTGTCCCTGTCTTAGCAATATCTATTTATACCCCTACGCCCAAATCTTTGTTTTATAACTAACTACACTAGTTTTATAGATTGTGGATTGATTAACATTGACTGAAGAACTAATAACCACATTGTGTTGATTGTTTCAAGACCATCAATAGAGTCCAGCAAAAGAGCAGAGTCCACATTCCGTTGACCAGAGTAGACTATAGATTTTCCTGGTAGATTCGAAGTAAGATAGAAGACATAAGAAGGAAAAAAAATGAGGAGCTAAGAGCTGCAGGCCCTTTGATCTAGGAAGTAGGGAGAGGAAGGTATTCCTGTCTCTAATCCTCCATGGGTCTCTTAGGTTTATTCTCTAATATTTACTCCTGAGTTTTATTGTTTAATATAATGAAATCACAATACCTGGCATCCAGTGTGGTGTGCCACCATGCAGAAACTTTTTAATCTACTTCAATTTCCTGTGGTGTGGGAGAATTGTCTGTATTCTGTCAATCATATTTTAAATAAATGCTGATTAGTTAGGCAGGAAGTATAGGCAGGTCAACTAGACAGGAAGCGAGGTGGGGCAATGAGAACAGGAGAATTTTCGGAAGGAGGAAGCCCATTTCTACAGTCCTGTCCAGATCACTGAAGAAGCAAGTTGTGATGTGCACAGCTGAGAAAGGTACCGAGCTATGTGGCTAACATAAATAAAAATAATGGGTTATTATAAGTCATAAGAGCTAATAAGAATTTTGAGCTAATGGGCCAATCAGTTTATAACCTAATGTAGACCTCTGTGTGATTTTCTTTGGGGCTTCCCAGTTGTGGGGTACCGGGCGGGACAGAAACCCCAACGAGCAGGACCTCATGTTACATTCCTGCATGATTCTGTAACACCATGGGTCACCAGACTTACAATCCAAGGGGTTTTTCCATTGTTATCTGCATATCCACACATCAGCTCTGCAGACCCCTGAGCTAATTGCTTATTGCGGTCCCCATCATTCAGACAGTCAAGGCTCTCCCACATTGCATTCTAGTCAGGCTTGTTTCTCCTGCTTGTTTCCCCTTTCCACCTCCTTCTCAGGCCTCTCCACCCCCCCTCCCTGAAGAGCATGCACAAGTACCTGAACCAAGTAGAAGAAGTTTGCCTTTTCATTGACAGCCCAGTCCTATGTTGACAGCACAAATCCTGGGGCCAAGCAGAACTACTCTGCCCAGCCACCCAGCCCCAGCCACCACCACCATGGCAACCACCTGCAGTGCTGGCCCTGGCTTTTATTGCTACTGCCCTGCCATGTTTCAGAGGATCCAGACTTGCACTTCCAGTGTTCTCTGCCCAGCCTTGCTGAGCAGCAACAACTAGCCACCACTAGAAATAGGTATGACAGTCTTGTCTCATGCTGCTAAGTCCCAGTCACTTGTATTACTCCTACTGGCTTCTCTATGTTAGCTCTTCAGACAGCTTATATTTCTCAATTCACAGAGATAAAGAAGCCACAGTGGCCCCAGCTGTACTCTCCTTCCAAGCCTACACAGTTTAACATTGTCACTGAAGTGGATTACCCCTGCACATCTCCACCTAACCTGTAAGCATCATCAGAACAGGTAAGTCACTTGGCAATTATTAAATGGGGAATTAGGTTTTGAAAAAGGAGTGAAGATGGACACTACAAAGCTCAGAATTGAGTATTATAAAGGGTTATTTATTTAGAGGTAGACACACAGATCATAGAACTCTGCACAAACAGGAAAAAGTAACTTAATCCAACAGCTGAATTTATAGTATGAGACCATGCCCAAGAGGGTTGATATCTTAAAGGCTATTGGCTGAAAGAGTTCCTAAAGCACCTCCCATTTTTGTATAAATAAAAGAATTCTAAATACAAAACTATATAAATGAGAACAAATATCAAGTATAAAAGTTAGAATTGCAACCAGCATAAACAATAACATGTTGTAGAAGGAGCTGTCTGTGACCCACCAACTGGCTTGCTTGACCCCTGAAATAACCACCCAGAAGTTGTATTAATTAAATTACTGCCTGGCCCATTATATCTAACCTCTTCTTGGCCAACTTTCACATCTTGATCAAATTCATTTCTATTACTCTGTGTTCACCATGAGGTTATGGTTTACTGGCAAGATTCTAAACTATGTCTGTCTCAGGCAGGAGATTTCATGGCATCTGCCACACTGTCCTTCTTGCCAACATTCAGTTCAGTCTACTCCACCTATCTAAGCTCTGCCCTATCAAAAGGTCAAGGCAGTTACTTTATTAAACCAATGAAAGCAACACATAGACAAAAGGACCTCCTACACCAATATCAAGCAAGAAACATATGATAATTATTTCAATAATTATCCTATCGTATGGAGTCCAAGTCTTGTACTAGAAATGACTTGGTCAAGTAATGGGAGGAAAGTAAGTATAACTATCTAGTCTTCAGCTTCATTGAAGACCTAAGAAGGGAAATAATATTACTTCAGTAAACAGAAAGTACAATCAAGCAACTTCCAAATGTGCAATAAATGACAGAGACAATTGACTACCTGGGCAAACTCATTTGCTAAGGCATAGAGTAACTGACAGACCATTTTCATAGGCAGGAGAATTTTCAGAACCAACTGTCTTGGCAAGGTTTGACAGTCTTATTTCTTATTTCCTGTTAGCCCTCTGGACACCTTGCATTTTGTCAGTGGTCAAGGCAATGACAGCTCCTTGCCCAAAATCAATTTTGTCAGGAATAAAATAAACTCCAAGTGAAGTGTCTTTGGTAGTCAACATTCTCTCAGGAATAAATCAGTTCTGCCAGGAGCAATCATTACCCATGTCAACAAAACCTTAATTTATTTAAATGCCATATTCTATAGTTCTTTGAAATGGTTAAAGATTACCTATTGATGTAGAAACAATTTTTATGTATCTAAAAAACCTGATTAGTCTAACTATAAGTATGACAAACATGGATGACTATTGACCTCTAATTCTTAATAACTATATAGTTTAAAGACTAAGAATTTATATTATAAAATTAAACAAATTTAAACAACTGTGGAGCAAATGAGAACAATTACCTCAAAATGTAAAAATGTCTAAGTATCTTGATCAAAGGTAGAAGTGTATCATGCAATGTGATAAATATATCCTAAAATTTTTATCAATATACAAAATGTGTTAAGCAGAGGTGGAAGCATGCATGCATACAATATGTCAAAATAACTTTGCTCAGGTATACACATATTGTAGATAAAATAGAAGCATATTCAACATAATTTGAATTTGTATCAATATACAAGAATCTTACCAATATAAATTGCCTACAAATAATAGCTCACAAGTATTCATGCTATTATTTACAATTATTATTAGTGTAAGTTCACACTAATCTACCTAATATCTAATTCAATTTTCCTTTTTTCCAAAGAGACCCCTAAGCCTTCATATTTTCCACCCCAACCCCCAAGCCTATATCAGTGATAAAAACTTAAATATTCCAAGAAAATAATCAGTTGAGGATGAAAGAGAAATGTCTTTGGCAGAGAAGAAATTACAAGGTAAACATGTAGATTGTAAGGATCCAGAGCTAGACTGTATATTAGTTTTTCCTTCTATACATTTTCATACAGTAATTCTTGTGCAGAGATAATATTTGAGACAGGATATTTTTGCCACACAAACATTAAAAATTAAAGTTCTATGTATAAAAGATTTCTGAACTGATTCTGAATGGAAAAAGACTTCATCAATTAACAGAAACTGACTCAGCAGAAATTGTGGTACCTTTTGATAATGCTGAAATATTTCCTCATTATGGGCAGAAAACGAACTCTGAATAATGTTCAGAGCCCATAGTAATTGCTTGGTAGAGATTAGTAACAAATATCCCCAAAGCAACTAAGGGTTACAAAAATCTATAAAGAGATTTAAGTTTATAACAAGAACTTATTGGTTTCTTCCTCACATTGTCAGAGGAACTCCATTTTATGGAGACTTTACATTATATTCTGATGTAAACAAATTAGGAAAGGCCAGTTATAGGTGAGGAAAAAATAAGTGATGTGACTCAAAGCCCTTATGTTTCTGTTCATATGACAGAATTATATGCTATTCTCAAGGTATAGATTTTCAGAACCTCATAAAATAGTTACTGATTCTCAATCAGCAGAAAGAATTGTTTTACATATTTAAAACACAGAACTTAATCCACATGGGTCAGAATTAACTCTGCTATTTGTTCAATAACAGGAAATCAGGAAATAAATGGAAATTGATATCATTCCATATATATATATATATATATATATATATATATATACACACACACACACACACATATCAGATCCCATATGGGTCTACCAGTCCCTTTGGCACAAAGTAATGATAAAATTAATCTGCTACTGGTAGAAAATGTGCTAGAAGCCTCAGAATTTTATAACAGCCACCATGTTAACAGCAAATGTTTGAAACAAGATTGTTCTAACCCTTAGCAATAAAACAAAGAAATTATAAGGAAATGTCCTACTTATTCTTTGTATGATTTTGGATTACTCTATGTATGATGTGAATATGTTTATTAAAACTGGTTAATAAAGAATCTCCTTTGGTCTATGGCAGGGTCGAATAGAGCTAGGTGGGGTAACTAAACTGAATGCAGGGAAAAAGAAGGTAGAATCAGGCATATACAATGTAGCTGCTGAACAAGACAGAGGCCTGAACAAGACAGCCTTGTGACAAAACATAGATTAATGGAAAGGGGTTAAATTAAGATGTAAGAGCTAGCCAGAAATATGCCTGAGCTATTGATCAGACAGCGTTATAATTAATATAGTTTCTGTGTGATGATTTGAGTCTGAGAGGCCAGGAAATAAAAAAGCAGTCTCCATTTACATAGGTAAAGCCAAATTCCACTACCTGCAGGAAGTAGCCCATATATGCTCAAAGAAATGAAAATTGAAAAATGGGTCTCTTTCATTTTGTGGTGCTTAGAAAATTAAAGTATATGCACCATACCATAGATACGTAGTCAACATTTCAATAGAAAACTGCTTTAAGTTCTTAAAAGGCTGAGTTTGCAATTACATATCTTTAGAAATTATAGCAATCATGGGGATACCTGTACAACACTGACATTGCTCTGGCATATGTCTCTAGTAAAATGAATTTTTATGCATATTACAATATAAGGCATTTATACCACACAAGGCAGGTATACCACACAAGCAGTTATAGAAAGAACTAGTTTCATTTTACAAGATATGCTTAATAAAAAGAAACGGATAATAAAGAACCCAGAGATCAATTACACAATGCTTTATTAGCTTTTATTTTTTTAAATGATAGTGAGAAAGGAACAACAGCTGCAGAGGGACATAAATAATAAAAAAATGCTGAATTAAATCAGCCCATATACTTCAAGAATGTGTTGACCTCAGAATGGAAATCAGGATATGTATTAGATTGTGGAAGAGGTTTTGCTTTTTTTTTTTTCTTCCAGATAAGAAAAGCTATTGATACCATTAGAATTGCTAAATATTAGACTAGAATGGGAGAGACCTTTGTATTAGGAGAGGTGATAGTTCATTAAACAGCTTTGGAAATTTAACCTGCCCCAAAGGGAAACTACCCATAGTTAAAGTTGGGGCAATATTTTGTTTTTTGTTTTTCTTTCCAGGATAATAAAAGTAGCCAACTAATGAATCTGAAGACTTCCAGACAAATGAGACATCTGGAAAAGAAGAACGAATTATCCAAAGAAAATAAGTCAAGAAAAGCGGAAAATTCACCTAATGTTACTTCTAAAAAGATAATATCTCATAAATCTTCCCAAATGTTTATTTCTACTGTTTTATACAGATATATAAGGCAAATGTTCTTTTTGTAGTATCAATTCAAGTAAAAATTAAAGCTGGCTTTGTAGTTGGAGCATGGCTCTTTCCTCTAAATTCAAGAATGCTTGTTAAAGGAAAATCCCAAATTTCGGTATATATGTATATATGTTTCTACCATAATTAAAATATTTTTGTATGTTGATACAAATGTAAATTTACTTTTTTACATTATATTATATGCATCTATTTATTATTTAAGGTAGTGTACCTATGCAGCTCATTTACACATGTTAATGTAAAGTCTAGCCTTTAAACTCTATTTTAGGGTAATAAAGATATACAGGTAAGGAGTTGTTATTTCTAACAATCAGACATAGCCATGTTAGGTATATTTTCAAGGCCAATCAGAGACATATTAAAAATAGATACATGGTTCTAAAACACTTTAGAGACTTACAGCATACAGTATTTTAATGTTTTAATAACATAGGGATTTTTCATGACAATAAGATAACGTCTGCTCCTGGCAGCACCAATTTATTCCAAAAGAGGATGATGGCCTTCAAAAACCTTCATACTTATTTTGCCTTAATTTCTGGGGAAGTTAGCCACTGAGCAAATTACCTTACCTCAATTGCTGACAGTATGCTGTCCGAAATGGACAAACAGAACACAAAAGAACTGCTGAACTTTGCCAATATAAGGTGGATAAATCCTTCAAAATCCCTGCTTCACAGAAAAGTCTGTCAGATATTTTAGGCCCACAGGCTAAAGTTGGATGCCCTATCCTACCAATCTATGAGCATGGGAGATTTTTCCATCTTCTGATACCATCTTCAATTTCTTTCTATAGTATCTCAAAGATATTTATTACACAAATCTTTCACTTGTTTGTTTAGAGTTATCCTGAGATATTTTAATTATTTGGGGCTATTGTGAAAGGTTATATTTCCCTGACTTCTTTCTCATATTTTGTCATTTGCATATGGGAGGCCTACTTATTCAGTTTAATAACTAATGTAACACATAAGATCATTCTGTTAATTATAGATTAAGCCCAACTCAGTCCGTCTTTCAGATATTATCCATTGTCTAGTAACTCTTAGCTTGTTACAGTAACTATGAATATGTCAGTAAAGAAAATACATTTTTTAAAAAAATTAAAAATGTATTTGAGATACTTAAAGTTCACCTGCAAGTATATAAATATGAAGAGATAATTGTAACTTCAATTTTTCTAAATTGTTGTAGATTTTGACTTACAATACTTCTGAACTTGCAAAATGAATGTTCTTTTTTACTCATGGTTAGTCAATACACTCAACCCATGTATAAATTTTCAATTATTTAGGTCTTAAGATATGTGAAAATATGTCACATGAATATGCAGATATATATGTGTAATGTGTTTGTATATATGCATAAAAAAATCTACAAGGTCGTACCAAAGAGTAATTATGATATGGATGGTTGAGGTGTAGGGATGCCTACCTTCTCAACCAGCTTTAATCATCTGCAAGTGAGGAAGACTTAATTCATGGAACTATTACCACTTGTTGGAGAGTAGACTGCAAAGCAAGGTGAACCCTACATAAGAATAAAATTAAAAATAGTGCCTACAATATGTCTTGTAAATTCTTCGAGTGTCTGTGAAGAGCTAAGCACTGGGCACTGGCTGAAGACACTGGATCAACACGGCATTTGCAATCTCTAAGAACTGAATAGAAAGGAATAGGTGATTAGAATGGTTTACAGAGCTGGTAGTTTGCAGGTAGATAACTGACTGATAGAAAGACACATATACTAAGTTCCATATATTTGCATGAGGCCACCTTGAGTCTTTGGGTAAATGCTAAGTTTCATATACAAAAAAAAAAAAAGACTTCAAAATGCCAGAGTAACAGCTAAAGAAATACAACATTCTTAGAACATAAAAATGGAAAATTTCAAAACTCTCAAAGTACTGGCATCTGAGCTAAATCAAACATAGCACAGAGGTGTTTGCAATGCCAGAAGCCATACCCAGGAGTGCATGCTATGGCTACTATGTGTTTATCCAAAGTTTGTCAAAGTTGTATTTTGATAATTAAAGTAATGATTCTTTAGGAGAATAAAATTCCTATTTCAAGTATGATAATTATACAATAGAAAAAACTAGATAGAAAAACAATATAAAATAATCAAACAATATAAAATAAACAAATAAACAATATAAAGTAACTAAAACCAACATAAAACAAACAATATAAAATAATGAAAATAAATCTACAATTGTATAAGAACTATTTAAGTTTTCTTTCAATATTTCATCCTCAAACTTCCCATAAATGTCCCAAAGAAAAATCACCAATTAAACAAATCACACTTGCTATAATTGTCCACATCAAGATTATTTTTTAAAGGATGTGGGGGTTTAATGCTTCATCTTATATAGATTTTCTTTATGATAGAGAGCAGGCTATATATATATATATATATATATATATATATATATATATATATATATGAAAATACTATACTATAAGCAAGGAATTAAAAATTAAAAGGGAAATAACTAAGCTCAAATGGCATAAAGACATAAATATATTTTATTTCTAAACAATATTATTTTGAAGGAAAAAAGGAAATGATGTTTATAAATTTTAAAATTAGACTAACATGATCATAAATCTATACTAAATATTTATTAATAAATTTAGCTAAATATACAGAGAAACCAAGCATAAATAGTGAGGATTAGAAAATAGATCCTAAATAGTCCAAATAATATCTTATGTTTATACAGAAATAGTCAAAATTCCTTTTGTTTGGCACATAGTTATCATCCCAACAGGACATGCTAGGGTAAGAGAATGAGAATGCATGGCTGGCATGTTATAAACAATAATACCTAGTCCCCCACAAATTTTACACACACACACACACACACACACACACACACATGCACATACACACAAACACACCTGCATATATATATATATATGCGTAATTGAAAGATTAAAAAATAGTGCATAAATTTCGCCATAATATTGTATAGATAAAATTATATCACACATTCTTATCTGATATTTATATGTAAATATTTTATAAATTTATTTTATGTAACACGTATTTATAATTTTATATAACATATATAATTTGTATATTTATTTGATATAAGTTATATATAAAATTTTATATAATATTTTTAAATGTAAACTAATTCCCAAATTCCATGTGGTGGTGCTGCCAACCTAATCTATCCAAATCAAGCTTAATAAAGTGAAAGTTATATGTGAAGGAGTCACATTTTTATTTCACAAACTAATATAAAGTTACAGTGACTAAAAGAGTGTGGTTTACAGCATACTCAGAAATGAATGGAATAAAATAGTGTGTACAGACACAGACAAATATGGTTCATATTTCAGCAACTGAGCCAAGCACATTCACTAAGAAGATGATAAGCTCTTATCAAAGTGTGCTTCAAGAACATTGGTACTGCTGTTGAAAACAGCATTTTAGTAATTTTAGCACTCACTAAAACTGATTTATGTCATATATCTTAAAACATAGGTTATAACATCCGGGAAAATTTGCAGCTCAGATACCTGTACACACATGCACACAGACACACACAGACAGACACATACACACACAATCATACATACATTTTCACATATTACAAACACATACACTCAAATAGCACATCATATATACACATACACACAACAAAGCTTTAAAAAGTTTTCCCTAAGCACTATTTTTAGTGTTTAGTTGTTTGGTTATATTTTGAAATATGAGACAGCATATACATTTTCCTAATGGCACAAACCAATAACATACAAATCTCCCTCTGTAACATTCACTGCCATGTATCTAAGAACACTGTGCCAAGAAATGTCTTTAATAATGTTATAGACGATTCCTTATAATTTTGACATTCAAATCTGTTACACCAAATCTAGTTTTGTACAATGAACTCTAGCCTTGAAATTGGAAGTTAAAAGGTCCTATTCCTAAACCTATCATTCTGTGACCTTAAGCTAAGTTTTCTTTGTATCAGGGAAATGATGGACACCATCATATTTTTTCAAGTGTGAGTCCATAAAATGTTCAGTGTTCTTAGTTCAATATATAATGCCAAGCAGATACATATGCCAACTTAAGGGTATCAGAAGGAAGTGTCATGTTAAAATGATGCCAAAAGTTCATTTCTTCCAACACTGATTAGTTTCTGAAAATTGTCTCCAAAAAAGAAGAATTGGAAAATTGTGTATGTGTGTATTTGAACTTGTGAATGCATGTGTAAAAGGAGCAGTGGGCTGTGTCCCGCCACCCGGCTAGCTTTACCCAAAATAATTACACGGAAACTATTCATTTAAATACTGCCTGGCCCCTTATCTGTAGCCTCTTATTGGTTAATTCTCACATCTTCCTTTAACCCATATTTAGTAATCTGGGTAGCACCACGAGGTGTGGCTTACCAGGAGAGATCTTAACCTGCATCCATCTCGGAGAAGAGAAGCATGGAGACTCACTATGGCGACTGCCTGAAGCGTCCCCCCAACTCTTTCCCAGAATTCTGTTCTGTCTACTCCGCCTACCTAATTTTCTGTTCTCTTAAAGGGCCATGGCAGTATCTTTATTAATAATGAAATTAACACATAGACACTCCTCCATCAGTGTGTGTGTGTGTTTGTGTTTGTGTGTGCACATGCATGTAGGATTAGGAATGCCTGTAGTGAGCTAGGCCATTGCAAAGCATATATGTAATTTACATCCAAATATTATCATACAAATATCCCTTTAAAGATATAAAACATGAATTAAGCTTCATCAAAAATCTCATTTCTTTCCAATTCTATTTCAATTGCCATGTAACTGAACCAGCTAGAAATGGTAAGTAGCTGAGAAACTATTTATTACAGAAAGAAAAAAATCACTTTGGAATAAAACTTCTTCAGATTGTGTAAAATATTATCATTTATTTCTACCACTTGGTTTGGAATTTCCAATCTATTGAATTGTCTTTCTCACTCTTCATGATCTTATTGCTTTTGACAGTAGGAGTGGGCGGTCCCTCGGGTAAAACTCAAGACATATCACACAGCTTGACAGTGTGAACTTCCTTTTTGTCTTTCAACTTCTCCTTTCACCTCTCTTTTTCCTGATGTCCCTGGGGAGACACAAATTCACCTTTACTGAATGAAGCTGTGTTTGAGGAGAAAGACGAAAAAGTACTTTTACACATACTGGAACATCACCTTGAATATTAGCAAATTATACTATAGGAACATGAGAAATGTAAAAGGAAAAAAAGAAGGAAAAATAACTGAATCTGAAAGTTTATCTTTTAAAATTATGTGGCTGTTTCTACTCTGCAAAACTTCCTGCTATATATCTTAGGTTATTTTAGCAGCCACAAGAATTAATGTAGTTATTGCAATGGCTGACAAATCACTGAGAAAAAAAAGAATTTCCATCATCTCTTGACGAGTATGCATCCATTTTTTTTCACTAGAAGCAAAATATAGTAGAAATATCAAGCTAATGTCTTTTAGCTCAAAATAAGAGTTGGGAGGATTTATTGTGTGGGCTAAAAATGGGCTAAATCCCTAAGGTCTGGTTTAGTACTTGAACTCAGTAAAGTGTCTGTGAGCAAGACAAAATGTAACACGCACAGGTTTTCATCGTACAGCATCACCGTCCGTGTTGTCTAGTAGGCAGTAATCTGAGCACTGGCTGAACGAGGTGCTGTTTGCAGTGGTTTGCTTGCATCGTCTTATCTACAGCGTACACAGTGGGTGCTCTTATAGCATGAACCCCACTTATGGTTTCCCAGTCTCGCTATGTGAAAAAAGCAGTTTACATTTCTTGAAGATGCCTCTGAGATGGAAACTTTTTATCAACAAAATTAAATCTCTATATTTACATTTTCTCACAAATTCTCACTTATGAGTCTCATTGGCAACCCTACCTCAGAAAGGGCTTCTCTATTATTCTTTCTGTCCTGAGCAGTTGGTATTATGATCTAAATCTAACACCCTAAGGCATGTGTTAGATTTGCTCTTCAGCTAACAAGCATTTGGGAGTTGACTGGGTTATGAGAGCTCTAATTCCAGTAATGGGTCTGTCTCCCGGTGAGCTCAGAAATGAATGGGGTATCAGGAGGGAGGGTTAGAAGAAAGAGGGCACTGATCCATGACTAGGCTGAGTATCCTTGTCCCTGTCCCTTCTGTCTTCTATATCATGTCCTTCATGAAGTGAGTCGGTGTGCTCCACCATGTAATCCTAAGTATGAAGCTTTTTCTCAAGAATCACTAGACAGAAGCAAGGGAGTCAAGTGACCATGGCTCAAAACATCTGAAACAGAGCACAAACAGATGAAGTACTGGATTACACTTTACACTGACATTTAACCTCCACCAATACATATCACTGGCCACATACCACACACACACACACACACACACACACACACACAATCACATACACACTCTCACAATTTTATATATACATAAAACCAAACACATACTCTCCTATACTCACAAGCAATAACATATATACAGACATAAACATTTAATCTCATGCAGATACCTACACACAGAGAGACAGTCAAGTACACACAAAATCACACACTCATATAGAAGCAATCACATATACACATACATACACACATATGTACGCACATGTTCCCCCTAGGCTCCAGTGAACATTTCCAATATAGTAATTACATAGATTACCTTGGTTAAACTACATAGCTCACAAAACAAACCCCACAAGTAATGACTTGGGAAAAGAATTGTAAGAAAGAAGGAACAGTCTGATACAGAGTAAGAGATGGCAGAAAAATAATGCACTATAAGCATGTCTGTAACTTTCAAACAAAATTAGCCACATACATTACATATGCTAAATATAATATGTGTTTAAAATATATAGTAAACATAAATATAGTAAACAACAGAAATTATCCAAGTAAAACTTAAGGATAAATAAATGGCTAAAAAATTAATAGTTCCAATAATCCTTTTAAAGGATTGATTTTAAAAAAATGTAAAAGACTCTCCTCTGTATTTGATTTAACACAGCCAACTGTGCCTCAGATGAATCTCACACATTCAGGATGAATTTCCAGAATCAAAAACCACGGTATTAAGTAAAGCCTTACAGCAACATAGCTTACAAATTGTAAAAATGAATTTTGATTTTGGGTTCATGGTGGATTAGTTTTGTCTACAGAATTTGTTAAAAAGCTTTCCTTCAGTGGAATCTTCTGGCATCAAGGGAACCATTGCTCCTTCCACCATCAACAGGAAAGTGAAAGGCATTGCCCAGGGGAACACACTTTCACATAGGAAGCCCTACCTAGGACTCAGCTTTCTTTTCCTTTTCTCATGCTTCTTTGTCTTCTGTATGGATCAAGGTAACACTGCTGTTTTTCAGTCTCCAAGTTCCATTAGAAAATATGATCATAATGACAGTCAATTTAAGTTTAGATGGGGAATTTCTTCATTGCTATGATGGCTTCAGAGTTTACCTCAAATGTATTGAGACTAGGAATAATTTACTGATCACATACTCATTCATTCCAAATCACCACGTCAATTGCTGGAGTGGTGCCACCTCCTCAGTGTTAACACCTGAGGTTCTGAGAGAATGACTATCCTTAAGAGGCTAATTAGAGGATGCAAATTATGTAAAGGTGACCATCACTGCTCTATTGGTTTTTCTCAAGGAGGCTGTAATAATCTACTCCTCATTCTTAGAGTCCATGTTTGTTAGAATGGCTAAGCAGCAAGCCCTGGGATCTGCTGGTTACTGTTCCCCAGTTCTATGGTAATAGCTAGATGCCAGTATATCTGGACATTTGTGAGTGCTTGGGATCGAAATTAAGGTCCTAGTGCTTGTGCAGAAAGCACTATATGTCCTGAGTCATCTCCTCAGTCCACAAATGGAGCACTCAAGAGACTTAAATGTTCTCACCTGATCATTCTTAACTGTGACTCAAAGCAGGATGGGCACGCTTAATTTTGAACTAGGGGTCATAATTTCCTCTCATTTTCCAAAGTGATGACCCTTCAATAAATTTGACTTACTCCCAACTATCACTCCTCTTCCACAGCCAAGCTTTCAAGCAGTGAGGGCTGGAATTCTATTTGTGTAGGGGAACCTCCGATGTTCAGATGTCACTTAAAAGTCTCATTTCAAAGTCTCTTTGGAGGCTTAAGAGAAGTCATTTTACGCATTAGACATTGTAACACTTAAAATAATTCATGCTCCCAAAATACAATAGTAATATAAGGTATTGGGATGAATTTTAAAAAGGAAAAAAATGGGCAGTTAAAGAGGAATGAAGCGGCCGGGCGGTGGTGGCGCACGCCTTTAATCCCAGCACTCGGGAGGCAGAGGCAGGCGGATCTCTGTGAGTTCGAGACCAGCCTGGTCTACAAGAGCTAGTTCCAGGACAGGCTCCAAAGCTACAGAGAAACCCTGTCTCGAAAAAAAAAAAAAAAAAAAGGAATGAAGCAAGGCCAAAGACATGATCACATGATCATAAAAGCAAGTAAACATTAACAACACACACACACCTGCACCCATGCCAGACACACAGGCATGTATTCGTAAGGGATCTGCCATTTTATGGCTAGTATTTCAAACCTCTGAAATGATCTGAACTATGAAAATGCTCTCATGACAATTACAGTTTCAGATCTTGTGATGTGCATGTCCATTTCACAGATTGAAGCAAGGGCAGCTTGAGAGGAATGCTTCTTTTTGGACCAGTTTTCCAGACTTTTCTAGTAGGTTGATGACCACATGTGTAACAAACTCATGCTGACCTAAAAAAAATCTACATTTTATTTTTAATTAATAATGTAAGAAATAAATGAATAAATAAATTCTTTCTTTAAACAATTAAGGGTCTGTGGAGATGTTTCATCAAGTATTGTATGATATTCTACTATTATGGTTTTTTTGAGAAGCCCACCATCCAGCTCCTTCCCCCCCAAAAAAATTCACAGACAAGAAGGCTTACTATTATTTATGAATTCCTGGCCATAGCTTGGCTTATTTCCTGCCCATTTTTCTTAAATTATCCCCACTACCTTTTTGCCTGTGGGATTTTCCAGTTTTCTTACTTCTGTAAATCATTCTTCACTCTCACTCTGGGGGTGGCTGAGTGGCTGGCCCCTGATGTCCTCCTCTCCTTGTTCTCTTTTTTCTTCTTTCCCAGAGTTCTTCTATTTATACTCTCTGCCTGTCAGTCCCGCCTATCCTTGCCTTGCTATTGACTGTTCATCTCTTTATTAGGACCATCAGGTCTTTTAGACAGGCCCAATAACAGCATCACAGAGTTAAACAAATGCAGCATAAACAAAAGTCACACACCTGAAAATAATATTCCCCAACAATCAGGTAAGAAAGATGCTTTCAGCTCTTGTAGAAACCCAGATTTAAATACCCACACCCAAGCTGGCAACTCACAAACACCTTTAACTCTGGTTCAAGGACAGCCAAAACCATCTTCTGGCCTCTGTAGGCATGGCATGAAGTAAATAAATACAAGCATAAATAAATGCTAAAGCTAATAAATACAACAATCTTTAATGATAGCGTGTGGAATGCAGTTGCTCATGTGTAATGTAGTGATTGTGGCTTGAGTGACCTGTTAGAGTCTAAGTGTGGGTTGAAGTACGCAGAGCTGAAGAGATGGATAAGACTGCGAAGAGCAACTCACAAAGAGCAAATGTGTTTCAAAGCCTCTTCTGGCATGCCCTCTGTGGTCTAATTGACCCTTTGATAATCGTACTTTCTGGGGAAGCACTCCAGGTATCCAGGTAACCGCAATGGTTTTTCAAGTTGATGACTCTTGCAAATTGAAGAACTTCACAGTGTGTGAACATGGCATTGGTTCAGTGGGTGTTCAATGTACAAACAGTACTGAATCATAGGGGTTTAGAGAAAACTTTTAAAGTAAAAATTTGGGAGGGTCAGAACTTGTGCAAAGAGCCTGTGACAGGATGGTGTTGGCTGAGGTATGGGAGAGGAAAAACTAGGAGGATCTCAGGAAGAACGAAATAGCAGAAATAGCATGCCATTCTGTCTGTAGAAAACACAGACACCAGCATGTAGCTCAACAGAATATTTATATAGATCAGTAAGTCAGTAAAGTCATATAACAGTATGGTGGCTCGGACAGATACTACATAATGGAAACTAATTTGCCCAAAGATAAGATAAAGGTAGAAACCAAATCTTATTACATTTATCTGTTTCTCAACAAAAGGCTAGACTCTTACCCTAAGTGGACCATCTTAGGTAAACACCCACAAGCCAAGAGCTTATCTATGAAACTAAGGAAGTGTACTATTGGCCACAGATGAGTGGATGTTGGAGCAATCGTTAATCCTTCACTGGTCCATTTTTTGACACACATTCTGTTGTTTTCTAAAGGTCATCAGATGTTCTGGTTTCTGTAAATCTAAAGGATTTCTGACTAGGAGATCTTTAGGAAAACATTTAGAATGCACTAATTGAACAGAACTAGAGGTTTCACTGTGACATTTTTCATAAATGTCCACAGCAATTTTTGATCAGTCTCACCTATTACCATCTCTTATTCCTCTATTCTACTTCTCTTCAATTTCCATAATATTCTTCCTTTACATTTCTTGTTCTTTTTCAAAATCATTTTGAGATTCTTTAAGTGTAGCTATGTGGTATGGAAAAGTTAGAGTTAAGAGAGTTTGCAAAGGACAAGTTACTACACTAAGCAGCTTCAGTAGGTATAGGGTGTGTGTGTGTGTGTGTGTGTGTGTGTGTGTGTGTGTGTACACACATGCACAAAGAAAATCAATAAAGGAGTTAATGATCAATAAGTGAAACATGGTGAAATCAATGCAATATTGTTTGGAGAACAGAGTAATATATAGGATCCTAAAACTATATACTGCAATGTTTATGTGAATGCTAAAATGGGTGTGATTGCCTAAGAATCTGACTTACATGACACACTTTGCACATTTTCTTTAAAAAGGAGACTTTAGCATGCCTCAAAGGAAGGGAGATGATCCTCCAAGTTGAAGTTTGAGACCAAGTTTGTTGCTATGAAAACTTGGAAAAATTTATTAAATTCTTTTCTTTTCCAAAATAAAAATAAGCAACAACTTTTTATAGTTTGTGTGTTCATTTATCTCTTCTGTTTCAAAGTTTTAAATTTTTATTGTTCTATAGCATCATACATTTATGTAATGAATTTTAGTCATTTTCATGCATATCCCTCTTTTCCAATCCCACTTACAACAATACCGTCTTCTACCTGTATGCCTTTTTTATTTATCTGTGGCCATTGAATTTAATTGCAGTTTCTTGCCCAAACATTGGTGGGGGATTGTGCTTTGAACCAAGATCAGGCCACTAATTAGCAGCAATACCACGAATCTACCTACAACTATTAATTGCCAATAGTCCCACAGGGATGGATGGATATTTGAGTGCCTCTCCTACACAATGACAAAATGTCGAGGATCCCAATCAGAGGCAGGACTTGCACAAATACCCACAGCTGCTGTGAGCTCATGGGTGCAATGTCAATGTTATATCCAGAATGCACCCATTGTCCATTGTGCCACACAGCTCCCCATTCTCTTTATCTTTTATTCTTTCCTTTGCCTCTTCACAACTGTTTGCTGGACTACATGGCTGTATTTCTTAGGAATATGGACTCCACCATCACTTATCATAGGCAGTTTTTTTTTTCCACTTGTAGGTTTCTACATTAACTGACATTGCACTAAAGAGCTTGCAAACCTTGAGAAAACTGAGGTAAGAAGCAGGTTTCATTACATGGTCTTAAAATTGCAATTAAACTTAATTTAAAACAAGCATGAGGCTCTGTTGACTTGCAGGCCAATCCTCTGTGTTGTTAAAATTTGAGTTCATATGTACAAAATTAACTTATATCTGCAAAGACACTGACCTCAGCCATTTTGATCTGCACTGTGATGTGGTCAACTTCTTACCAAAACAGTTTTGTCCCAACCAGGAAAATACCCAGTGTTCAGACAGCTAGCAGGAAAATTTACAGAAAAAAAAAAAAAAAAACTTTGCCTGAAGGTTGTGCCTACACATTAAACTTGGTGTACAGTTATCTGGAGTGTAATCGGGGAGAACACTGGTTAAGTGTGTCAAATGTTTAAGCTTTAAGACCCTGAGTGGAATGAAATAAAAAGAGGAAGGGATCCAAGGGTGTGTTAGCATCATTGAGCTGGCTCCTGCCACTGAAGACACAGCTGGGATCCAGAGTTCACTGCCGTGAGCAAACTTGTAATTGTTTTCCTGTCCTGAAGTTACCAGTGGAAAAGTATGTGCATGTGTGTGTGTGTGTGTGTGTGTGTGTGTGTGTGTGTGCATTTTAAATTTTGTTAATAAGAAATAAAGAGAAAAATAGGGGTAACAGGAGTAAGAGTATCTGATTAATTTTTTATATAAATATGCAGCATCTCAACTATTTTTCTACTCCCTTCCTTCTCAACTTCACTTCTGACTACTGGGAACTTAGCAGCACAGGGTGCCCAGTACTTTATTCTATTCATTGTAAAATTCAGTGTTTCTCAAAAGTGCATGGGAATGAAGCAATAATACCTATGCAATATATTATTTTTATCCCATAGCTACATAGAAAGTGAACACTTATTTTTGTTTATGTTCAGTGTCTTGGGTATTAGGAAGAAATGTCAGCCAGAAATACAAAACACCAGATTTAAGTCCAGGCATTAAGAAGAGGGCAGCGTGCCTTGTTTCCTCATCCTCCCGTGACTCCATGGTAATGGCCTTTCAGCCCATTTCCATCCGATGATTTAGTTATTTAGTGAAGGCAGCTGACAAGAAAGTCAGACTCGCGAGAGAAGAGATTAATGACAGTTTTTGGAAACAAAACTTATTCATACGATCTAATAGCAATGAGGAACGATTCACATATCTATGTACAAGGCGCACATTTGTCTGGTGAATAGACAGAGTCGGAAACAAGACGAGCAGAGAGTAAATAATGTACATGCCTCAAAGTAAGAGGGATAAAACAGATCCTACTCTCTTTCCCTTTACAAAAATTCAAAAAAGAGAAACAGACAAGATACATAAGGCATATTCTGTAGACTATCAAGAAGTTATTTCTCTGAGTTCAAAAAAATTATAATTTTTAAAAAAGGAAAGTATATAACATGGATAACCAGTGCTTACCTCAAACATCAAATCTGGTGATCAAATAACAAATGAATGAATGTTAATGAATGTCCAATAACTATGAGAACATGCGATTAAATTGGCATGCTTTAATAATTTTTTCAGCAAAACATAGAAAAATTGCACATTAATTAGATGTGTTAAGCTCTTTCCATTTGACTATTTTTTTTTTCTTAAAGAGATTTATATAGTTCTTGGTATACTAAGGATTAGGTTTTCTCATTTTTAAATGGTGGCACTGCTCCTGACACTGTTGATGGAAACCTTTGCATTAGAAATGGGACAGAAAAATTACTTGCACAATGATATTGTGTCTCTAGATGTGGTTATCAATTTAGAAGTATCATTATAACAATGATAATACAACTCTGAACTATGGCTGCAAGGCCATAAAAACCTTCCCCTGTTTCAGTTGCATGTTATACACAGTAGAGATACAACAGCTGACTAAACACTGCACATCATCCATGAACGGAGATGGCTTATAGAGAGACCTAAGGTTGTATACACCATTTTTATATGGAGGGAACGTGTTACATGGTTCAGGCTAATCTCTACTCTCACTTCATGTTTCAAGCTGGCCTTGAGTTTGCAATCCTCCTACATCAACTTCCAGAGAACTACTAGAACAGGTATGGTGGTACATGTCTCATGTTTAAAGGGGCTATGTATGCATATTTTCCTACTTGTATATCATATGCACACATTGTCCATGGAGGTCAGAAAGAGGTGTTGAATCTTCCGGAACTGACGTCACAAATGACTGAGAGTCACCTTGTGGTGCTAGGAGCTAAGCCTGAGTGCTGGTTTTTGCAAAAGAAGAAAATGCCCTTAACCATGAAGCCATTTTTCTAGCACCTAAATCATTTTTATTTATAGTTCCTTTGACCCTTCATAATTACTCTAAGATACTCACTTGTTTAATAATGGTTAGCTTATAGTAGAATGTATTTGACAAGGTATGAAAAGTGTTTGAGCCCTGGGAAATATACTTTATTTACTAGTATAACATTACTTACTAGTATAACATATGTAGCTTCTAAACTTTACCTAACTTTGAAAACAAGAGTATCAAGGAATTCTTCTGTGAAATTTGGCATTAGACTGAATGAGTTAACACTTCAGTTATTTCAAATCCTTATGCATATTTAAAATCAATGAACCAGTTAATTATTGTACTGCAGCCAAATCTACTAAGATTTCTTTTCACATGACCAATTTAATATTTGAATTTATTAATTAAAAATAATTAGAAAATCATTTAGTTAAAATAAAAACCTCTCATATGAATTCAAATGCCCAAAGTCATAGCAAATAGTGCCCATGGATTAGATCAGTCGTTTTGATATCTGGGAAACCTGGCTTCAATCACAATTCTGTCATTTGCAAACAAGTGACTTTGAAGAAAACTGGTCTCTTTGTTTTTCTTCTATAAAATAGGAATAATATTGATTAATTCTTCACTAAGTTCCCATAGGGCCTGATGAATAGATAAGCACCTAAGGAATTTTCAGTACATATTATGTATAGTTTGCACAATTATCATTATATTTGTAATACATTAACATACCAGGTAATAAGAAAATTTGAAAATTATATTTGGAAGTGTGATTTCTTAAACATTAATAATGTATATTTAAAACTGCATATCTGTCCACATATTTACAAATTAAATTGTGTTTTGTGTAAATTTTGTTTTAAAGCATACATACAATGTTTAAAAATTAACCTAAAATTTAAAAGATTCATCACATAGTTACCAGTTTTTAGTAAAAGTGCTTAATAACCACTTTTTTGCATTTTACATTAGTAAATATTTATTTTCTAGTTATAGTTGCCAGAGTATACAAAGGACTTAAACGTATTCCTTATAATTCTAAGTAGTTTAACCAATATCCCTTTGTCTCTCTCCCCTTCAACTATTGCTAATGGTTAATCTACTAAATTATTACATGAACTCAGCTTTTTGCCTTTGTACATTCCAGGACAATGAGTTCAATTAGTATATTCTTTCTGTGCCTGTCTCCTGTCAGTTAGCATAACATCCTGTTTGTTGTTTCTTTGTGTTGCAAATGACAAAATAAGACTAACCTTTTTCAAGGCTAAATAACATTTTCTAGGATCTATGTAGTATAGACTCCTCCTCATTCATTTGTTGACAAATGCATGCTAATTCTATATTTAACCATTGTCAGTAGAGCTACTATCTACAAAACAGTGCAACTATTTTAACATGCAGACTTCATTTGAATATATACTATCCTTGGCTCAGGTTGTTATTGCATCTACTTGAATTCTTTTTATGGTTAGGATTTTTATCACCAAGTTAAATGGAAGTTGCAGAAATGGGCATCTGTATTTTTTCGGTTCTTAAATGGAAGCATTCTACACCTTCCCATTCACTATTATGTTTGCCACAGACTTATAATGTATGGTCTTTATTGTGCTGAGATACTTTCTAGAATTATTTTGTAGAGTTATCTTTATCATGAAATGATATTACATTTTGTGAAATGCTGTTCTGTCTATTGAAATCACCATTGTCCCTATCTACTGCCAATGAGATATAACACGCTGAGTCTTTGCTCTTATGTTAAACCATACTTGCATGCCTGAGGTAAATCATTGGATCATAGTGAATAATCATAATGTGCCATTGTCGACAGTTTGTTAGTATAGATTTTCAGAAATTTGTAGCTGTAGATATTAGCATACGGTTGTCTTTTTGTGTTGTGTCTTGTTTTGTTTTAGAATGGGGGAAATGTTGGGATCATAGAACGAACTTGCATATTGTTCTTCCTCTTCAACTTCTTAGATATACCTTGACAAAAGTTGTCTTCAGATATTATAGATTTTTGGTAAGATTCATCAGCAATGACGGGGTGTGGTGGATGTGAGAATTCTTTTTCTCACCCCAGTCCCTCCAATTCAGTTTGCGTATCATCATTAATCAGTTAAAGTTTCCTTTCTCTTTGTGTTCCTATTTTCTTTTTATCTTAGTTTGTGTCTGTCTAGCTTTTAGAAAAAATGGTTTACTGGATTGTTGTTCAACTTCTATCTCCTCTGCTACTATTTCTAAGGTATTACAATTTCTCACTATTAATCTGATTTAACTTGTATATTGATTCACTAGCTGCTTTTCCAGAGGAACACAGTGCAGTTCCCAGCACCGATGTCAGGCAGCTACCCACCTGAACCTATATAAGATCCTGTGCCCTGTGTTAGCCACTTCTTTTTCTTGATTCCTCATTAGAAGGGAAAAAATTGACAAATTTTGACTTTTACAATTCACTTAACTTTATATAATGATCTAAACTGTACCTTTTTTTCTGAAGAATATTCTATGTTGAGTACAAAAGAATCTATACTCTATTGAATGAGATATTCTCTAAAGTTTGATGTAGGTCCAATTTCATTTGGATATGTCCTTATTGATTTGCTATCTAGATGGTCTTTGTATTGAGAAAACAGGAAATCACCAAATATTATATTACAGCAATATCTGATTCATTAGAGTTACTAACATATTTTGCTTTCTTTTTTTGTTTATTTTTTTTCAAGACAGGGTTTCCCTGTAGTTTCTAGAGCCTGTCCTGGAACTAGCTCTTGTAGACCAGGCTGGCCTCGAACTCAGAGATCCACCTGCCTCTGCCTCCCGAGTGCTGGGATTAAAGGCGTGCGCCACCACCGCCCGGCTCATATTTTGCTTTCTTAATGTTGAAAACATGAGCATATCTTCTTATTGAATTAATGCCTTTTTTACATAATGATTGTATTTGTCTGATTTTAAAATTTTGAGTCAAACTCAGCTTTATCTATCTGAAGTTGTTTCTGCTCCTTTGTTTCCCATCTACATGCAGTATCATCATGATTGTTCATCCAGTTGACATCCTCCTTCATATCAAATGGGCATCATGCCTGAAAAGTGCATTTAGGCTTGTTTTGATCCATGCAACTATCCAATCATGTAAGAGAATTTGTCTCATTGACATCCTGATGTGGGATTCCCCTCTGTATGCTGTGAATATCATTGGTTAATAAAGAAACTGTCTTGTGCCTGCACAGAGCAGAGTAGAGATAGGCGGGAACAACTAAACTGAATGCTGAGAGAAAGAAGGTAGAGGTAGGAGATGCCATTTAGCTGCCAGAAGTGAAAGATATGAGCTGGTAGCCGATACATTGCCAGTAGGCCACAAGCCTCATGGTAAAATATTAACTAATAGAAATGGGCTAACCAAATATATAAGAGCTCGCTCACAATATGCTTAAGTGATTGGCCAAGGAGTGATTTAAATAATATAGTTTTTGAGTGATTATTTTGGGTCTGGGCAGCTGGGAATGAACAAGCAGCCTTCTACTACAACAAACAAAGTAAATTTTGGGAAGGCCTTAAAATTTTCTCTTTTCAGTCACTTAATATTTGCCTTGTAGATTCTTTCTTCCTTTAATATATTATTTCTGGATAATTAACTTTCTCCCATGAAAAGTTTGATCCCTTGCATTTCCAAATTAACAATGTATATCTCATTCAAATGCATTTTTTTGTATCAAACTATTGAAGTTGCAAACAGCAATTTGTTTTACAGGCTAACCTTCTCATGAAAAATATGTGATTCATATGTCACATTATATGATAGAAAGTATTTTAATTCAACAATGGATTTACCTTTACCAGTGAGCCTTAAACTTTCCAAAGATTTTATTTTGTTTCTTTCTTTGCTTTGGGAATGATTTTTCTAAGAATGCTATTCTTTGTTGATAATTGTTTTTCAAATTTTTAAATTTACGTCCCTGAAGTGACAGGGAATGCTGTTCAGCTTTTCAGAACACTGTTATATGCTATTTGTGTGCTTCCTCTTGATCCTTTCACCATCTTCTCTGTTTCTTGGATATTTGGCATTTTGAACATAATGTTTTATTTGGTCTTATCTGAATCAAATCTGAAGCATTAACTTTCCTGTTCCTGGATATTTATGCCTTAATCTCAGCTTAGAATGTTTTCTGCTATTATTTCTTTAAGTGGGTTTTCTGCACCTTCATTGTTCTAGCATATAATGAATATGTTATTAGTACACTTCTTACCTGACAGTGACTCATATTTGTTCAGTTAATGCCATCCTATCAATCTCGTAAGCTTCCTTCATACTTTTTGATTCGTTTTCCTTTGTGATTGTATATTTTCATGTAATATTCTAGTTCATAGATATATCATTTTGCAAGATTAATTCTGCTATGAGTTGTTTTTCTTGCAGTTTTCATTTAGTAATTGAAATGTTCAGCCCCAGCTATTTATGAAATTGTGTTTTGTTTGAACCTGAGTAATTTCTCTGAGATTATTTCTCTAGCTATTCTTTTGTGTATGTTGTATCATGTGTCTCTAGTCTATATGTTCTCAACATTTATTAAGCTTCATCCAAAACATCTATTTTTAATCTTTTGTCACACAATTTGTTTCCCTCCGTCTTTTCATGATCATTTATTGTCAATGTTTAAATCCATTTGTTAGTATCATGTTTTCTCACAGTTGTTTGTCTTAGTGGCTATATATCAGTATTATCTAACTTAAAAACTAACCTCTCCCAGTGTTTGATGCCTTGCTTCACTATCTAATACTGAATCTATGAGAAAATTTTCTGAGAAACACTTATATCGACCACTGCTGATGCAACAGCACTTTGGGATTCCCCAACCCCTTGATAGTCACAGTTAACATAGCTTGATCTGGAATGTATTGAATCTTGGAGCTACACAAACTCTGACTGAAATCCCACGAGTGCCAAAACTGTAGTAGCAGTGTGAGACACTTGAAACATAAAGTCTATGGGCACAGTCTACCTGTGTCATTTACCCATATGCTAAGGTCACTGCTATTAGTTGTCAATCATATAAGCTAGAACTCAAGTTTTTTTTGGCAATATCTGGAAGTGTTTGTCAGTGTTATATGTTCAGGGCGTCAAGCTGTGGCTTTTGTTCTGAGGTCAAGATTCATGACTATTTGTCTGCCTAGTGTTGGATTTTATTATTTGTTCTGTTATTAAGGATCAATACAAAGTCTTATTCTTGCTTCCTTCTGTTTCTACTGAGTGGTTGGTGACTCTCCACCCTGTATGATGGCTGGGAATGAATGAAGGACATCATGGGTATTACAACCTCACATCTTAGGTCCTTTGAAGGTACATTTGTGTGAGAGAGCTAGCCATGGGTTATTGCATGGAAGTAATCATTACAGAGTGGCGCTCTTCCATCTCACTCAACTCTTCAGAAAAGAAACAAAACCATACATATATCAGAGCCTAGCTCAATTATTATCAGAGAGACATCATCCAGCAACTGATGGGAGCAGATGCAGAGATCCACAGCCAAATCTTATGAGGAGATTGAAGTTGAGGAGGGAGACTGTAGAATTCAGAAAGATTGAGGACACCAGGAGAATCAGGCCCACAGTATCAACTAAGCAGGGCTCATAGCAGCTCACAGAGACTGAAATGATAATCACGGAGCTTGCATGGGTCTGAGCTAGGTCCTCTGCATATACCTTATGGTTATTTAGCTTGGTGTGCTTGTGGTGCTCCTAACAGTGGGAACGGGAGTGTCCCTAACTCTTTTGCCTGTGTTTGGGACCCTTTTTCTCCTACTAACTTATGTAATCCAGCCTTGATATGAGGGTTTGTGCCTAGTCTTATAGCTTGCTCACTATGTTTTGTTGATATTCCAGGGAGGCCAGCTCTTTTCTAAAGGGAAGCAGAGGAGTAGTGGATATGGAGAAAGGGGAGGTGGAAGGGAGGACTGGGACAAAAAAAGAAAGGGGAAACTGTAGTTGGGATATAATATATGAGAAAAGAATAAGTTAAAAATGCATTAAAAGAAATTAATATATTGTAACTATATATTCAGAAATTAAGTCTTAATCACAATATATTTTGATTACATTATTATACACATGGATACATTTTCCTTCGTTGATTCTAATGTAATTTTAGACAAAACCATATTACTTAGATTCTTGATATATTGTCTCAATATACTGTCTAATCAGAGTTCTGCTTTTAAAGACATCTCTTTAAGTATATTTTGCGTGATTTTTCCATGGAATATATATATATATTTTTTTCCAGTTTATTTATTTTTTATTAAAAATTGCCATCTCCTCCCCTCCTCCTCCCCCTTCCCTCCCCTCCCCTCCACCCACACCCCCACTCCCTCCCTCTTGAGGCCAAACAGCCATCAGGGTTCTCTACACTATGTTGAGTCCAAGGTCCTCCCAACTCCCCCCAGGTCCAGGAAGGTGAGCAACCAAACTGACAAGGCTCACACAGAGCCCATCCATGTCGTAGAGACCAAGCCCATCGCCATTGTCCTTGGCTCCTCGGTCAGCCTCCACCATCAGCCACCCTCAGAGAGTCCGATTTGGTCGCATGTTCCATCAGTCCCGTTCCAAGTGGACTTGGTGGTCTCCCATTAGTTCTGTCCTGCCGTCTCAGTGGGTGAACGCATCCCACATTGGAGCACCGGACTGAGCTCCCAAAGTTCTGATGAGGAGCGGATGGAGAGAGATCATGGAATATATTTTTTAAGAAAGAATTTCTCTGCAGCTTTGGAGCCTGTCCTGGAACTAGCTCCTGTAGAAAAGGTTGGCCTCAAACTCACAGAGATCCACCTGCCTCTGTTTCCCGGGTGCTGGGGTTAAAGGCATGCACTACCACCACCCGGCTATGTGGAATATGACTTATTTCTCATTTATAACTCCTGTTTACTCTTTGACACCTATTGGTTTAAAGTGTGCATTATTTTTTCTAATTTTCTATCAATAAAGTTTATAAATAGAATAATAAAATGAGCAAGTGTTTTTAATATGTCCCCATACTTAATTCTTAATACTTAGATAATTATTTGCAGAGCAAATAAATAAAAGGACAAGGTGTTCATATATAATAAAATTACAGTTACTAGCAAAACAGGTAAATAGATTTTTTTTAATCTGTGCATGTAACTTCTGTAGTCAATGGCCACCTTGACTTTTGAAAAACAGACACATATTTTCTTCACATAGACTTCAAAAATGTAAGCCTATCAAAATTTTATTAAATTGTAATGAGCTTGGAAGTGAGGAGAATAATCATAGCACCATATCAACATCTGGGGACAACAATAGCAATATTTAGTGCTATCTTCTTTCGGGGCTCATGCAAAGCCCACTTTGTAGTTAACCAACTTCGTACTCCATACAATGTAGAGTACAGGTCATCACTATCATTTTAATCAAGTAACTTATATTCCAACAGAACAAGAAAACTAGAAAATGATATAATTAAAGGGATGAAAGCAGTTTTATAGCCTGTATTGCAGACAATTAGCCTTGAACTCTATGCTATATAGTTAAAATGCTTTTATATTATTCAAATTAGGTGCTCCATGCAACTGATTTTTTTTTTTTTTTTGGTTTTTTCCTGTAGTTTCTAGCGCCTGTCCTGGAACTAGCTCTTGTAGACCAGGATGGCCTCGAACTCAGAGATCCGCCTGCCTCTACCTCCCTAGTGCTGGGATTAAAGGTGTGCACCACCACCACCCGGCGCAACTGATTTTTTGATGTCATGTGATTCCTATACTACTTTTGTAATACTGAGCATAAACATTCCTTTATTGTTGTACACATTATTGAATTTTCCCCTTAAAATTGATGACTAGTATTTAATGATTCTCTTTTCTTTTCCTGACACTTAGAGCATTTACTACTGTTTCATTTGCAGCCAGGTCCTCTTTAGTGGATCAAGGTGAGTTACTGAAGCAAGACAGTTGAGTTTGGCAAATAGATAAGAACATCTTTAAATCTTTGATCTCTGTTGGCATCTACTTTTCAAATATATAATTGTGTTCCCCAGAACCATGATTCTACACCTAGGTTAGATGTTCTCACTAACCATGTTACATTTTCATTTCTTCACATTCTAGTTTGTAAAGTTAAAACAACACCTGACTACTCACCGTTTTATCTTTTTAGGATGAAACATGGAACTTACCATCTTTGATTTCATTTTACAGTTTTGTTTTATGTCAGTTACCTGTTTATAGCCTTTACCCACAGTTTTCAATTCATAGCAAGACTTCTACTCAATGGGATTTGTACCCATTTATCTCAAATATAAAGATTATAATTGCTTAGTACTTAACTTAATTTTCTTTAATTTTGTCTCTCACATCACTTATAAGTGGAGGTTTAGCCTTTGTATCAGTTCCTATACTGATATATTTTAATAAAATAATCATATACTGACTATTCCTTTATTGATATATGCTCTTCACATTATTTAAGTCCTAAAAATCTTTTTTTAAGGAAAAATAAACTCATACAGCCCATGTCTAGAATATTCCCTGTCTTTTCCCCTCACATTTCTATAGTGTATGACCTTACATGTAAGTCTCTGAAGACTCTTGACTTAATGTTTATGCCTTTGAGCAATATAGGTCAGGCATTATTCCTCTGTACTTGGTGAATCTGTTTTCCTATCACCATGTATTGATGACTGTCCTTTCTCCATAATGTATTTGGGTAGCAACCAATAATCAGAGGTATTTCTATGATTTCTATTGAGTTCCATAGACTAGTGTATGTTTATGTATCTAGTGACCTTATGGTTACTTTATCATTGAATTATGTTTTGACATCAGGAATTGGTGTGTATCCAGCTTTGTTCTTTTGGATTTGCTTTGGTTATTTAAAGTCTTGAAATTAATTTAATTATTAAATTCCCTAAGAATTATTCACTGTTTGGCCTATTAGCTCAGGCTTATTATTAACTAGCTCTTACAACTTAAATAATCAATTATTTGTAGCAGCAGCTTTTGCTCCCTCCTCACCAGGCAAACAATTTAAAGACAACACAATAACATATAGTATCCAGAGTCTCTGTATTTTCCATCTTTATGAGACATTTTAACTCTATTTCTTTTATTTTTATTTTTATTTTTATTTTTATTGTTTTTTGAGAAAGAGGTTCTCTGTGTATCTTTGGCTGTCCTTTATCTTAATCTATAGACCAGACTGACTTCAAACTAACTAACTAACTAACTAACTAACTAATCTCTGCTTCCCAGTTGTTGAGATTAAAGGCTTGCACCACCATACCCAGATACTCTGTCTTTTTTAAAGGAGTTTCTCCATGCTTTTTTTTTCTCTCCCAAGTGTATGTATATTTTTAAACACACTGTAATCTGTTTATAGAGGGCTTTTTTCTCATCTGAATCTGTCTTTACTGTATATCTCCATCTTTTTCTGAGCACACAAGTCTTTAATCTGCTAAGTAATATGGCTAAGATTAAGGATGCTGCTTTGGCTTTTAGTTCCACCCAATTTTGTAGCTTTCTGAGAGTCTAGCTTCATGCCAGAGGTACTGGCAGAAGCCATGTTTATTGCCACAACTTTGTAGAGTTTTAAAGTCTATGCCACCACCAAGAAGCCTGCCACCAGCTGCACATAAATACTATTTAAGTGTTTGGTGCAGGGTCTCTTGAAGAAGCAACAGGGTTTTTGCTGCTAATGTTCAGTCAGGAAGCCTTTCTTAAAGGAGCTACATCTCTGCTTGTCACTAGCAAACAGAGCCTAGTAAAGTAAAGACAGTGATCAAGGAACTGAATTTGACTTTGTTCTTGACTTTCTAGAATCTACTTTTTAAAAAGTTTTCTCAGGCTTTATGTAGAAATTTTTGCCAAACATTTAGGCACCATTTTTAGATTGAAGCTTTTGTCCCACTAGGACAAAATGTCCCACAGCCATTCAGTCTCAAAGAAACACATAGAGGCTTCTATTAGTTATAAACTGTTTGGTCTATTAGCTCAGGCTTACTATTAACTAGCTCTTACAACTTAAATTAACTCATATTTCTTTTCTATGTTTAGCCACATATCTTGGAACTTTTTCTCTGTAAGGTATCCTCATCTTGCTTCCTCTACTTCTGCATTTCAACTGTGTCTATACTTTTAATCATAGATAGTTCATCTTCTTAAACTTATTTTACACATTTTGAAGTTATTGAAAATGCCATTTTCATTTATATCTCCCTCCCTATACTCTTCATAGTGTGTAAGAGAAAACACTAATTATTATAGAATTATCTTAAATAGTGAAATTATACCTTTTAGTAGTTGTAGTATCTTTGCCGTGAGCTCTTCAGATGTTTCTCTGGGTAAAATTGTGTCGCTCTCCAGGACAGATGGCTCAGCTTTCTTATTTCATCTTTCTCTTGCCTTTCCTACAGTTCAGAGGAATGTCCTTGTCTTTTCCAGACTGTCAAGGCGATACTTAAACATTTCACATCAGTAATAAAGTGATCTTTCAGGCTTTCATACACATCATTGATTTTGCTGGTCCATTCCTGCAGTCGAACTGATTGAAACTCCCTAAAATAAAAGAGTTTGCATCTTAAAAACAAGTATTTTTTCTGCATCTATTGCTATATCATCGTGGTTGAGTGCTAAATTTCCTCTGTGATATATTATGGTTACTCTTTGGGTATATAAAGCCACCTTTGAATTTCTGAAATAAAAATCATCTTTGAGATGCTTGCCGATATAATTTGCCACCATATTGTTGAAGATTTTCTCATCCATATTAGCTAGATTCTTTGTTGCTGGAACTGCTGAAGAGTTTGATGCTAGTCTGGGCAACACAATGAGACCTTTCCCCAGCAAGTAAAGAAATGAACATATGTTTGATATAAATGCATTTTATATGTGTTATATATATATATATATATATATATATATATATATAATGCATCTATAGAAAAGAATCCACAAAATTTTAGAACAAATAAAATATTTTAGGTGATATTTTAGTCTTTACTTTTCATAGCATTGGCTCTGGCTATTAACAAGTATTACAAAAATATGTGTTTTACAGTAAGAGCCATTGTAAATGACAGCGGATTCAAATGCATGTATGAAATAAACTCTACCCTTTCTTTTTTTTTTTTTTTTTTTTTTGGTTTTTCGAGACAGGGTTTCTCTGTGGCTTTGGAGCCTGTCCTGGAACTAGCTCTTGTAGACCAGGCTGGTCTCGAACTCACAGAGATCCGCCTGCCTCTGCCTCCCGAGTGCTGGGATTAAAGGCGTGCGCCACCACCGCCCGGCCAACTCTACCCTTTCTAAAAGAGTTTATTTTTTAACATAGTGCTTAGATTAGGTAATTATTTATTTTTTGATTTTTGTTGGTAACAGAGACCTTATCCTGGAGACAGAAGCCTCTCAGTTCTACCATGTGCTTATTGCAATTTCTGATTGCATTTCCAATATTTTTAAAACTCAGGCAATTTTCATAAAGATTTTTGGGGGCTGGTTTTTATTTTCTGAAGTTATGGTTTATTCTCTGGTGCTAGGCCAGTGAGATGTCTCAAAAAATAAGGGAATTGCTTCTATGATTGGCACATCACTTCAATCGCTGGAACACCCAAGCTAAAAGATTCCTCAAGTTGTCATCTGAGCTACACACACGCACACACACACACACACAGAGAGAGAGAGAGACAGAGACACAGAGAGAATATAATAAAAATAATATGGTGACAGTTAAGATAGTCTGACTACAGGGCACCCTCTCCTCTGTTGCTTAGGCTCTTAGCTAGGATCATCCTTGTGGATTCCTGGGAATTTCTCTAGTGCCAGGTTTCTTGCTAGCCCCATAATGGCTCCCTTAATCAAAATTTTAAAAAAAAAATACTAAATGAAATAGGTGCTGCTGTCCATACATGAAAGCTACCAAAAAGATGTTGTTCCTTGCACTGTGCAGAAAGCTAGCTGGAGAGGAGTCCCTGATAGCCAAGGTCCTGCCTGCTGTGGAAAATGCCCACTCTTTCCTCCTGGGCTCTATCTGTACTGTGTCTGGAGCACCCAAATGAGGTTCCCTGTGCAAGTCATTGTGTTAAGTAGTGGGAGTGCAAGATGTTTTCTTTAGTCAATTAAGTAAAACAATAATAATTTTGCTAGTAAGGCTTACTTCTTTTCCACCCAAATCTGAACAAGTATTTGAGTATCCCACAATGATAAATACTAACAATTATTTCCCTAAGTCCATTTCCCGTAATGTTAGAGCATTTGTGCTCTCAAATTTGCATAAAGATCCTGAAATGAAGAAATCGCAGCTATCAGCACACCAACTCCACTTGAGGCCTCTGAGTGTCTTCGGAGCCCAGAAACCGTGGCAGGTGGAAGCAGCGAGCCCACACACCGTCCTCATTTCTGGAGCGGCTCTCACCTCTAACTCTTTTCCTCCATTAAAACACATTCAAACATAATTAGTGGAGCATTAACATGGAAGAAATTTTGTAATTGCCAGTTGCATTGTAGCCATGGTTACATCAAGGATTTATAGCGAGGAACTCCCGGCTGGGCACGAACAAGCAGTTAGCAGGAACAGCAGTAAGAAAATGTTTGTGTGGTTGTGCAGGTGTGCTGACAGGAATGTTTGCCAAGAAGAGGAAAAAAATAGAAGAAGGAAAAAAAGAAAAGAAGAAGAAGGAGACTATTCGGTGACATTTAAGGTGCTAATATCTGGAAGTCAACCTTTAATTTGACAGCTTTTAGTGCTAGTTAGTTTCATTCATCCAGGCGAGGCGAAGGAAATTTGAAACACCTTTAAATTATCACGTTTTTCCACGGAGCCTTAGGCCTGTGTGGAATACTGGAGCCGTACCTTTTTCCTCACTGCCCACTTTTTTTTTCCAGGTCAGTTGAAGTAAAACTTTCATTCCCTTTCGCAGACAATTAATCTTTGGCTAATTGAAGCAGCAATGCTTCGGGATGGGTTTCAGTGGGGCCTCTAAATCTCATTTAGCAAAGTGAATTCAAGGCACACGCCGCACCTAATGATGTGACAGGTGGACCGCACTGCAAGACAGCAGCCTCGCAAAAGTTGATTCTCATTAGACCCGCAGAGTCCCGCAGTCAGTTTTCTGATGGCTGAGGAACACTAATCGCATCTGTTTGCTGCTGGGTGGGGTGGGGGAGGCAGCGAACTTGGAAGGGGGATTGAAGGGAAGAGAATCAGAGGACGGGGCAACATTCTCTTCTATTCTTCCACGTTTAATATCCTTGACTCCTGCCCAAAAACCCAGCAGGTCTACCACCCACCAAGCGCTCAGGCTCCTTTCTGCTGACTCCAACAGGGTGCACCCTTTTCCTAATTAACTAAAATGGCTACGGAAAGCAGAGGCGGCCTTGTGTTGGGTGAACCAATTATTTTGAAGGGTATTAAGTCATCAGATTTACTTTTATCTTGATTGCATTGTGGAAATCGTGCATAATTAATGGTGGGAGCTTATTAGGAAAATGATTAGGCAAATTACACAGGTGTCGGATGCATTTTTTATGATAAATTTGCTAGAACAATCCTGCAATTCCATCTGTTCAGCTCACATCAGAATGTCACTCGGAAGAAATTAATGGTGCAAGAGTTATAGGAAGTTACCAGTGGCTCTGGTTGCAGATTTAGGTCATCTGTGTATAAATACATAAACATATTAAATATATATGATCACCTAGCAATTTGCTAATAAGTATTTGATGTTACAATTCAGTAAGTTCTTGTTTAATCTTCATGATGATGATGATAAAATGGAAACAAAGAAATGAAACAAAAGGAAGTACCAGCTCACTATCAGTCTGCTCTGAAAGTAAATAATAGTAACCACAAACTCTAAGGAATCTTTGCCTTGTGTAATGAGTGCAGGTGAGCCGTCAGCTTCCTCGTAGCTTGAATTCTTGTGTTTTCTTTCACCCTTACCTACAGCTGTTCTCCTTTTCAGTTTCCTTTAAATTTTAAGTGCTTTGCTAGTCACATTTTATCCGGAGGAAATTGTGTGCGTACATAGCTAGTGAAAAATGCACACATAAATGAATGCTCTAAAGCGTCAACTTCAATGGTGTTAGTGCAGCTCGTTGATCAAGTGTCTATGTAGCAAGTGTATGGCGTTGAGTTCGATACCCAGAATCAAATGTACAAAGATAAGACAGCAAATAAAATGAAAAGAACCAGCTTCCTCTTGGAATTCCAGAAGAATCAAAGAGGAAAGTTTGTAGGGGCACTCATCCCGCCTGATCTTTTACCAGCTGAAGTCAGGTCATACCTGTCCTCAGTCACATAAATAAGAGTAAATATATCCTGTCTGAAACCTTCCTTATAGTAAAACAAGATGCATATTTAAAACCTGAAATACCAACACAACATATATGAGAGTGGTCTTTGATGAATTGGCAGGTCTATTTTTTTTTTTTGTCCAATTACTAAAAGTCATGAACTCTTAAATCACATTTCAACTAACGATGTTGGAAAATGCTTCACATTTAAATCATGAATGACAATGCTAACCATACCTTCTGATCTTCACTACTAAGGGAAAAAAAAGCAATGTTACCTATGGTCTTGAGAGTCTTCAGATCCCAAAGCAACACAGAGGAAACTACGGAGGATTTTGAAATTGGGGATAATAGAGTGCAATCATTCACTAAGCAGGTGCTTTGAGCTGAAAGGGAGGACATAATGTGCCACATGTCAAGGGAAGGACTCCTGTCCCTTCCCTGAATGACCATCAATTCCATGACAGCATCATGCAGTTTAACATACTTTACTTTTCTAAATGTTATTACCTCTCAATGGCATGTCATCTCTAATGCTCAGTCACTGCAATATTCTAGAATATCCCATCACTTGAGATAATACTAGTTCTACCATTTTCTTACCGTGTCTATCATTTTTGTTTAGGTATGAAATTCATGAAAGCAGAGATCACAGATCACACATTGTAAACCATGCCACCACTGTGGGCCAGTACACTTTATTTTGCAATTAGTAAAAGAAGTGATTGTATTTAAAAAACAAATAGGTCCAAGTATATATGTGGTTGGAAATGGCTGAGAGTAGCACCTCAGCATACTCCAGCTAGGGGAGATGCTGCTTCACAGATAAATGAGATGGTAGTTAATGAAGAAATGCAGTTTTATGGCATTGCAGAACTCAGAACATCAAAACCAGGATATATTGTGTATTATCTTATTTGCCTCATATACACATAGCTCACACCTATTATCTGTCCGTCCAGCACATGTAACCCAGAAACAATTGGTCACTGCAAGCATCAACAGAGAGCTGTGCTGAATGTGCATATTATCTTCCTGCTGAAAGTAACTATCAAGGCCAGGAAGGCTGGAATTTCCTCCTCAGAAATACATTTTTTTTCAACTTCACAAAATCTGCAAGTTACAATCCCACCATCTGATGTGTTGCTGCTTATAACGTTTGATAATCAGAGCATTAGCTCACACTTAATCATACACCATATACAGATGTCATCATAAGTAAAATACAAAATTAGTAACAGATAAAGAGACTATAAATGTTACATAGGATGTCTGGTCTGTATAAAACAAATACTAAGAACATCTGTGATGGCTATGGTACTCGTGACTGCCCAAAGGGTGACTTGTATTCCTGTACATTATACATCAGCATTGCCAGAGTCATTCATTTAGTACAGAATCATAAGGATCTTGGGAGGATTGAATCCTAAGTTGCACATATAATAATGTGCACTTATGTTTAAGTGGTATTATCAATCAATCAGTTCTATACATTTATCATATGCAGTTGAATAGGAAGCAGGGATGAGTACACACACACACACACACACACACACACACACACACACACTCGCCATGGTCATCATGTCAATGCCATGAGCCTATTGATCACTTTTGAGAGTTCACTTTCCTTCATCATTTACTGCATGATAAGACTGAGTCTCTAAGCTCTTAGTATTTAATCATAAAATGGAACATGGTCAATGGAACTAAGCTTTCAGTATGATGCTCAGTATATCTCTAGGAATTCTTCATCCTCTGCCACACACTTTGTTTCCTTTAGACATGACCAGCAGTATTTTTCCTTCTTTTATTCCTTGGAATTCATTACTGTAATCCCATTTTAAAGGCATCCTATGCTTTCCTACTGAGATAAGTGGGGTCTCACAATGTTTGTTTTGGATTCCTGATGGCACACAGGATAGAACTTTCTTTTATTTTCTTCTCTTTTTTTCCTCTTTAGTAAGATAAAACAAACAAATAAACAAACAAATAAACAAACAAAAACCACAAAAGTACCAGTCCTGATGTTGATATTGAAATTGTGCTTTTAAAAAAATAAATATTTAACTTCTGTGTTTTTGTTTCACATTACTATAAAAACTACACAAAGGATGTTGGCATTTGAATTTTGAACATAACTGGTTTAACATAACTGATGGCTACTATTAACATTTTCTTACTGCAGGAGTTTGAATGAGAATTGGTTCCCAGGGGGTGGAACTCATTGGGAAGGGTTAAAGGGTTAGGAGGTATGGACTTGCCACTTGTGCTGAAAGCTTTAAAGAACTCATACTGTCCCACCCCCCCCCCCTCTCTCTCTCTCTCTCTCTCTCTCTCTCTCTCTCTCTCATCTCTGCCTCCTGGTCATAGATCATGATATGTGTTCCTAGCTATTCCCTTGAGCCACCATCATGGACTCTAAACATCTGAAAGAGTATCCAAATAAAATGATTTTTTAAATGAGATACCTTTGATCATGGTGTTTTGTCACAGTAATAGAAAAGTAACTAAGACACATGCTACAAACACTAATTACAATAAGTATTCATTATTTATTATAAACATGACTTTCATTAAGCAGTTTTCTCCAAAAAGTCTAAGTGTCTGAAAGTGTTCAATATATGCTAGGCTAATATACTACAATGTCTGTTAAGTCACATATGTCTTTAAAACTCAAATGTGTCTGTAGCAGCAAGCACAATATTTATTATTATATTATTATTTATTTGCTGCTCTAGAACTTTAGAGACATTAATTATTCTATTTACATTTGTAGGGTTGTTGCTATGCAAAAACTTACATTGTCTCTTTGCTGTGTTCATTGGTTCTGTTGATATTATTTGCTCTTTTGATTTATTTATTATTGTGATAGTAGTAAATTTTACTTCTCTTTTATCTACTGTAGCATTTTTTTAGAGTTTCATGAGGTTACAGAAAATTTGTCATAGTGATAATAGAATATTTTGCCTTAACAACAATTTGACATCAGTGTAAGAAAAGTCTGTATACTTCTGCTTTCTTGACACTCGCTGTTGTAATGTCATAATTTACTTATTTATAAAGCTCTGAGTCCATTAAAAATTTATTTTTGTTCCTAATTCATTTGTTTTATAAATTTATTTGTATTAATTGTTATGTATTTGATCATATCCCGCTCCCATTTCGCCAACTCCTCTCAGATCCATCCTACTTTTTATATTCTAGTCTTCCTTTTTCCTAACACATTGAGCAAAATTTAAGCTACCCAAGTATTCTCGGGTATAGAGCTGTATCTAGGATGCGGTTGACTTAGCAGGAGTGGCACCATTAAAGAAAACTGACTTTCTCCCAGAAGCTGTTAATTGCTTGTCACTCAATTCAACAGTTCCAAGCAGGACTTCATGCCCACTTTCTCTTCCCATGGTGGAATTTTGTCTGGTCTGAGCTTGCCCAGATCTTGAGTACACTGTCACAACTGCTGTGAATTCATATGTAGCCTCCCTGTTTGTCCAGGAAACACTGTTTCTTTGAAGCCACCCACAGTTTCTGGCTCTCAAAATCTTTCTGCCTCCTTTCTCATGCTGGTCCTGGAGGCTTAGAAGGAAGGAGCATGATATAAATGTCATCTTCAGACCTGAGCATTCTGCAGTCTCTAGTCTCTGAACCAGTCAGGAATCTCTGAGTTAATCTTCACAAACTACTAGAAGAAGCACTTTGGATGAGGACTGAGAGAAACATTAGCATAAAGGTATAACAGTGAATAATTAAGAGCTGTTTTACAACTATCACCACTTAGCAGAATCAGGGAAGTACATTTTCTCCTAGGGCCTATATGACCATTCTAGTCACAGGTTCTTGGCCCTGTTATGGGTTATGTCTTGTGCAGTGGGCTTTAAATTCAATCAGAAAGTAGTTGGCTACTAGCATGGAATTTGTGACACTATTGTATCAGTAAACATGTCTTGCCAGGATTATCATCATTGTAGCCTAAAAGGCTCACAGTCAAGTAAGACTGATTTTTTTTCTCCTCTGGTAGCATGTATAGTACCTTTTAGTACTATAAAAGTGAGCCAGTATCTTTTCAGTTTTACAGAATGGTCAGGATGATGAATGCAGCTCTGTAATATTGAAATATTCTATATCTATCCACTCATTTAACTTTACCAAAGAAATTTATATCATTATGCATATTTTTATTAATATTTAGAATCTAATTACTTTAACTTAAACAGTTCCTTTGAGGAGTTCTGGTTAAGTAGGTATAGTAGTAAGAAAATGCTTCCATTTTTTTTTTGTGAATGTCATTATATCTCTATTTTTAAAAGAAAGATTTATTTTTCTTCTATAGTATTTATGGTTTGGGTAATTATTTTAACTCATTGACTATGACCTTCCAGTTCCTTTTATCCTCCAGGTTGTTAGTACCAAGTTCAATTACAGCCATAGATATTCCATAATATATGTATCATTTTTCCTGTTGCATTCAAGATTCTTTGTCTTTGACTTTTAATCATTTGGTTAAAATATGTTTATATGTATACCTCTTTAGAGTCATGTGGGATTTGTGGCTCTGATTCTCTCTGAACTTAAGCAGTTCATCAGTTCTTTGTTTTCTCTCTGAAGCCCCCATGAAGTATATGTTAGTTTAGTCAATATGCATCTTAAGTTTCATACCCTTTTTTAACACACACACACACACACACACACACACACACACACACACACATATATATATATATATATATATATTCCTCTTTTTGGTTACTTTATGTGATAATAAAGCATGCATTCAAAGCTTGGTGTACGTTAGGCAATTTCTGAACCTTTTTGGTGCCTCTTGGCTCATTTTTTCTTCTCTGGATGAATATTTTTCAGGACTTGCCATCAAATGTGTTGATTTCTGTCATTTTGACTGACCCAGTATTCTCTGACTATCTCTAGCCAGTTGCTCAGTTATCTCACTGTAAACCTCAGATGTAGAAATCTTTATTTGGTTCATTAAAAAGTTCTCAATCCCATTTTTTCATCTGCTTGTTTTATTAATGCTTATTTTTTCTAACTTCAGTTGGTTGTTGATATTTTAACTTGTAGCTTACTAAGATTAAAGAATTACTTTGAATTCTTTGTCAAGCAGTGTACATATTCTATTTCGTGTTAATCAATGAATCTTCCTTGCTACCATGCATTGATAGCTTGGGGAGGAGATGTTGCAAAGTGAAAGCAATGTTTTACCAATTCTGCTGCCATTTCTCATGTCTGTCTTTGCAAGTTATGGCCTACAATCCAGATTCAGGCTTCATGAATACATTCCAATTTGACTCACTTTCTTGAGATCTAACCCCCTATCAGTCTTCTTTAATAACACATAGCTTTTCTAATTTTCATTGGTTACTGTTCTACTTTCCTCTTGTTATTCTGTCCTCCCTATCCTGTTCACGGGTCACTAATATTTGTAAGGCTAAAGATGCAAGGAACTGAGGATATGGCTTAGTTACTGAGGTTCTTACTGCATAAACACAAGGTCAAGGGTCAGTCGTCAGCACTTTTATGTAAAAAAAAATGAACGGGAGTGGCACATCGTGTCATAGACCCTTATGTCAGGTGTGAAGAAGTAGAAGAAGGGGTATTTGTAGAGCTTATTGACCACCTAGACTAGCTGAATGATGAGCCTTTAAGTGGTGCTGTCCACCCACAAAAAAAGTGGCGCATGACTAGAGGATACTGAAATCGAATTGAACTCTTCTCCCACCGCATACATATTCATGCATCCAAGTACATGTTCATTCACAAGTACATCCACACACATTTACACAAACATACACACACATATACAGACACATACATGCAAAGGTAAAGATCATAAACTAACACTATTCTTGTGTGAAATTTATATCTATACACATTGTCACTTGAAGTATCAATACACGAACTGTGTTTAAGTTGTTGCTCTTAGGAAGTGCTAGATATTTTTCACTTCTTGCATGTTCACTGATTTCCAAATACTCTTTCGGTTTCCTTTCCAAATTAAAAAACAACAACAACAAAAACCCCAAACCACCACCACCAACAATGTTTCCTGAACCAGATAGAAATAAATTGTAATTTTAAGCTACATAGCTCTTTTGGCAGAAAAGTACCCAAATATGGAATATTTTTATTTAGAGTTGTACCATTAATACAGCTGAAAGACAAGTCTAACAATGAAGAAGAAATGGAAAAATTTGGAAGGCAAGTGAAGGAACTTAAGCCGGGCGGTGGTGGCGCACACCTTTAATCCCAGCACTTGGGAGGCAGAGGCAGGTGGATCTCTGCGAGTTCGAGGCCAGCCTGGTCTACAAGAGCTAGTTCCAGGACAGGCTCTAAAACTACAGTGAAACCCTGTCTCGAAAAAAACCAAAAAAAAAAAAAAAAAAAAAAGAAGGAACTTAAACAGATCTACAAGGAAGTTTTGTGTTGTTCACTTAGAAAAGGTAGATTATTAAGCCTGGGTTGCTTTACTCTAAAATAATACTGTGCTTATTTATGATAATTAAGTAAGTATGAAGAGGTTAGACAAATTCTAAATTCACAGATACAAAAGTTTATTATTGAAATATAAGAATTAGATGAAATATGTTGCCAGAAGAGTTTGATGGATAGTCACCCTTTAAACGAACAAATCTTTTGCTAACTCATCTTGCCCCCAAGATGCCGAGACTAAATTTGTCCATTCATTTTGGATGATATGTGAGCCCAAACATCATCCCCCATGGTACAGACATTATCATTCTAAAGAATAAGTTCTTATTAACTGAAACACACAAAAGTAATACATACGATGTTGATGGAGGAGAGTTATCTGTCTATGTTACTTTCATTGGTTAATTAATAAAGAAAACTGCCTTGGCCCTTTAAGAGAACAGAAAATTAGGTAGGCAGAGTAGACAGAACAGAATGCTGGGTAGCAGGAGTGGGGAGACGCTTCAGGCATTCGCCATATGCAGTCGCCATGCTTCCCCTCTCTGAGATGGACACAGGTTAAGACCTCTCCTGGTAAGCCACCCCTTGTGGTACTATATAAATTACTAAATATGGGTTAAAGCAAGATGTGAGAAGTTAGCCAATAAGAGGTTGAACCTAATGGGCCAGGCAGTGTTTAAAAGAATACAGTTTTCCATGTAATTATTTTGGGTAAAGCTAGCCGGGTGGCGGGACACAGCCCCGCCGCTTCATTCTACACGATGTAGTTTAAGAATAAATAAATGATATAAGATATGGTTGGATTTTGGTTAACTAAAATATTTAAAGAAAGATATATAAAAGAGATAATTTTGAGTCTATCACCACATGGTAAAAACTGAGAACTGATTCTATTAAGTTGTCTTCTGACTTCTACAAGTGTGCTGTGGCACATGCACACCTACACTGCCAACACATAAACACATACACACACAAACATGCAAACACAAATACATAAGTAAATAAATGTTATATATTTAATAAATGCATTTGAAGTTAAAGAACCAATTGCATAAAAACACAATGACCTTTTAATTAACATATTCCTTTGTATACAAAATACAGAAAAATGTTGACATCAAGCATATAGATTGAACATACATGTCACTCATGTTTTTTTTTTTTTCTTTCTTGAGATTGTGTGTGTGATATGATATGAGATGATATGAGAGGACACCTATGCCATCCTGCATTGTGGAGTTTAGAGGGTAAGTTTATGAAGTCACTTCTGCACTTCCACGTTTTTACGGGTCCCAGGAATGTGACCCAAGTCACCAGGCTTGCTTTTCAATAGCCTTTATCTGCTGATCCATCTTACTTGTCCAAAGCTCATTTTGTGGACTTTAAAATAATAGAATTGTTCTTGTATGATAATTTTATATATGCATATAATATAGTATGATTAAGCTCTATTGCATGTTCTCTGAACTCAACAGCACCTCTGCAAACCCTCCCTCTCAGCACCTCTGTAAACCCCTCCTCCACAGGGCCTCTGGAAACCCTCCCCCACAGCACCTCTGTAAACCCCTCCTCCACAGGGCCTCTGGAAACCCTCCCCCACAGCACCTCTGTAAACCCTCCACCAATCCTGCTTCTTTCCTCACAAGCCTCTTTCCTGCTTTCCTGTATTTTTGTTTTGTTTTGTGACCTATTGAGATAAACTGGGGTCTTCTATGTTCTCTGTCCTTTGGATCTTGGAGATAAGCACTATTCCTATCCTTAGAACTGTTCAAAGCCAACAATTTAGCAAAAAGAAGTCAGTCTCCATAGGCTCCTTACCGGACTCATGTTGGACTATTGCCAGGGCCAGTCTTGTTTGTGCTCAACATCAATACCCACAACTTCTGTGAGTTCATGTTTGCAAAGAGCTCTGTGATTCCCAGAAGAAGTTTTACAGACTTTCTCTATCCTTCTTTTAAGCCCACATTTTTTCTGTTTCTTCCATAGAGTTGGTGATAAAAATGCATTGTCTAGTTTTTCTTATACTTTTTTTTTCATCTTGAACTCAACATCATAAATCCATTTTAAATTCATTTACTTTCTGTTTATATAACAGTGTAAACCTTTTCTTTTCTAAGGCTTATTTTATATCATGTATATGAGTGTTTTTGATTTGCATGTGTAACAAATATGTGCAGTGCCCCCAGCGGCAAGAAGAGGATGTTGGTTCACTCAAAGCAGGAGAGAGGGATGATGGTGAGCAATGCTGTGGGTGCTGGGAACTAAACTCAGTTCCTCAAAAGCAAGCCGTGCTCTTAACTGCCGAGCCATCTTCTCAGCCCAGCAAAGGCTTCCTTTTCTAATGACCCTGCCTTATCTATTAAAGGTTCACCTTCCTCATATGGTTACTTTAATATCATGAAATTGAATAAAAATAATATATATCAGTCAAACACAACCCAGTCTAACACCACTGACACTGAAACCAGGCTCTGCCGTTGACATCAGAAATGAGAACACTAAAAGCATGGAAGCCACCCAGCATCATCTTAACTGTGCCTTCAACATGACCAACCTAAATTTTGACTCCATGGAAAATGTGGTACTATTTTTGTCACAAAATCTTCTGTCCCCTGTTTATTTCTCCCTCCATCTTCACATCTGGTATTAGAGTTGAATTGTGCAGCCCACAGTTCTAAAAGTGCCGATTAATCACAAACAGCGGGATTATTTTCCCATGTGTCACCGACAAGACAGTGGTCTGTTATTTTTATCTCTGTGACATGGAAAAACCTAAGGCTGGTCAATATTCCCCCAGAATGGGGCAAACTTGGGAATGATGACAGGACAGTAATATGAACGATAAAAAAAATACATTGAGGAAAAAAATGAGAAAGGAAGGTAATAATTTTAGGAAATGCCAGCAATAGATTTGTGCTACTACTAGGATATGCTCCAAATATAAAGTCCCTGGGAACTTAGATTAATCCATCATTTATCTTACCCATGAGGTGAATCTGTAAATGGTTTCATTGATCCACAGCTGTGTTCAGTATCTTATGCAACAGTGGATCAGTCAGAAATAAGATTGTGTGGTCAAAGGGGCATTGACAGGAGAGACAGTGCTGGAATTACCTTCTTGGCTTCTTTGCTGGTTCATCCTCATGGCTTCCACCTGTTAGTTTTTTTTAACTTAAATTTATTCATTAATTTTATTCCAACTGAAGTTTCCCCTCTTTTTTCTCCTCCCCTTTTTCTTCTTTCCTCCCCAACCAACCCACTCCTCCTCTGTTTCTGTTCAGAAAGGGTCAGGCTTCCCACCTGTTAGTTTTAAACTCAAGAAAAAAATTCTAATTATGATGATGATGAAGATGGAAATAATCCTTCCATTTTCCAATTAGTCAAGTAAAAAAGATTCCTACAGAATTTACACTATCAAATCATTATATCCACTCATCTACAGAATGTGTAGTGTGTATGCATATGTATGTTTGTATATATGTATGTGTGTGTTTCTTTGGTATGTATAGTATATGTAGTAGTTAGCTATAAAGCACCTAAAATACAAATTCTAAAAAGAAAAAGTCTCTGGACCTGGGGGGAGTTGGGAGGACCTTGGACTCAACATAGTGTAGAGAACCCTGATGGCTGTTTGGCCTCAAGAGGGAGGGAGTGGGGGTGTGGGTGGAGGGGAGGGAAGGGGGAGGAGGAGGGGAGGAGATGGCAATTTTTAATAAAAAATAAATAAACTGGAAAAAAAAACAAAAAAGAAAAAGTCTGTTGTTGTTGGGTTTTTTTTTTGTTTGTTTGTTTTTGCAAAGACAACAGTATAATTCAGAAAAAAATCATGTGACTTAACAGAAATTTCCAGGGAGGTCCCCGTTGGTGAAGATGTGTGCTCTAAAGTATTCAGAGACTCCAAGGTTTCATTCCACTGTTCTTTCAAGAGTGGAAAAAAGCAACATCAGTGTGGCACATTGCCCTCAGAACAGGATGAGGCTCCCATGCCATATCTGGAAGTACAGAATCACTCCCATTATACGAGAAGGCTATCACCTGACCAACATGGATGTTCAAGTTTGTAACTCCTAATGTAAAGTTCTTAATTTCATCTGAAAGCATTGTTGCAATAATCTAGTGTTCTTGTGTTTCAAGATGACCTCCGTTTGGGTTCTGACAGGACACCAAATGAGAATCTGTCTGTGGAGAAATTGACTTAATTTCCTTTTGAGTATTCAGGCCAAATGCTTATTTAAAAGCAGACTGGTTCTCCAATAAGCAATCCAGGCTGGTGGGGTAAGATTTCACTTCTGTCACACAGGAGAACACCTCCTCTTTTCCAAAACATGTTCCCTTTTATATCTTTATCAATGCACTTTTTGAGTTACTGGCCCTTCTTGTGGGAGAAGTGAGGCATGACTCAAATATTGACAAGGTTTGTACTGCTCTTACCACCAGATGTGATTTGGGCTGCCCAGGGGAAATTTGATCTGTACGGTCACTCGTGGGGAACTTGCAATGGTATTACATCTCTTCCTTTTATTAGTTAGTACAGGTTACATTTCTCCCCTGAATCACTTTACTTAAAATACCTTGCTTTGAGAAACTAGAATGTGTGTAAAATGACAGGAGAACGAGATATTTATTGTTTGTGCATCTTTCAGTGATGGAGTGTTTCAGGCGAGAAACTACATCGAGAGTGGGGTCAGGGAAGAGACTGCGAAAGTAAGTATCAATCTGGTCCTGGCTGTAATTCCAGATCCTCTCTGCAACCTCACCCAGCTCAAGCTTGCTGTACATATGCACAGTGTGAGAGGCTTTAGGGAGATTAAAACACAAGGGCTGCCTAGTGGAAAATGAAAGCAAGGGGTCATGTCAGGTGTGATGGAAGAGATTAAAACCTGAGCCAAAGAATAAAGACTTCGGGACTGAAGTCAGGAAGAATTGAGACACATCGAGTGGAAGCCGTGACACTTACCTAACAGAAACAAGAGAACTTAAACAGCACAATTTATGTCTCAAAATAGAAAACAACATCAGTAGGTAAGTGTCAAACAACTTAAAACATATAAATTTCCTTTCCCAGAATATAACATATTTTCATATAATTTGTCTTGAAAAAGTTGTCAAACTGAAATAAAAAGCTATTACTCCAAATTGTATTTTTCTTAATTTGTCGAAAGGATGAAGGTCTTCTATAAAAACTGGGACCATATTCAATACAAGTGACAAAAAGAAAAAGAGGCATAAAATAAAAAAGAAAACAAATATATCCACCTTTGATTCTGATTTACTGAACTATAAAATACAATTACTCAAATGATATCAGATTGATCATTCTTTCATTTGTATCTTTGACAGACTTTAGATTGCTAGAGTTTAGGAAACCCTGAAGTCTCTTCCAGTGGAATTGTTAATGACTATGTAAATGTCCATCAGAAAGAGAAAACTTCAAGGTCCCAGACTGAGGAGAAAGCACAATGGATTTCCCAGTGTTATTCATTATTTTTATCAAGAATGCACAGTTATGAGAGAGACCCTTGAAGGTGAAGTCCGAAACTGAGCCTGACGTCTGCAGGACAAGAGGGTGGGAGGAGGCAAGTTTCACACCAAGCTTATATGGGCTTCCATTTCCTTTTAAGTATAAGAAATTATAAAAATGAGTTTGCATAAGCAAGAAGCATTACCACATTGTTTTTCCAAAAGATTTTTAAGACAGAGTACAGGTAACTTATGAGAAAGAATTGAGGAAAAGAAATATGATGACGAAAACTGATGGATTTTAGCTATGATATTACTTGAAATTGATAGTATTTGCTGACAAATTTAATGGTTGCATTTTAGGCTATGGCTAGGAAATTGGTTTGGGAAATCAAGAGACAAATCTTCAAACAGAATAACTTATATAATGCGAACAGTAAATCACCTTGTTCCATATTCATTTCCTGTGAGATTCTACAGATTTGTGGAGTACCTGTTATTATTCTTATTTTAAGGAAGAAGCAACAGGATCACAAGGTTTAGGTGGCTTGTCCAGAAAAAACAAAACAAAACAAAACCTAATAGCACCTCCATTCTGCTCTAGGTGATCTCTTCTGACAAATGCAGACTTTATCCTACATGTACTTCTCTCCTCTCCATGTAAATTTGACCCGTCCAGCTTTATTTCATGCTTAACTATGGTTTTCTGAAAAGAAACTACATTAAAAAACATGCTGGTAATATCGAGCTAGGGGCAATAGTCACAGAAGGAAGAAGGGAATTTAACCTCTTTAGTCAAACTTTGGCCTTTCTCTTAATCCTTGCTGATTATGACAAAGGTTTCCATGGTGTAGGCACTCACTGGTCTCATAAACTGATCTTGCACCATCAACATTTAGAGCTGAAAGCCATTAGACAACAGTAACTCGGGTCACTATTGTTATCATTAAGAATTTATGTAGCACTTTATATTTAGAAAGAGGTCAATGAAATGCAGACAGATTGGACTGTTGCTTAAATGAATAAATCTGCCCTGGCACCTCTGTAGCACAGTAGGTTCATAATACGGTTTTCATTCTTTTTGATTTATGGCAGTCTGTAGAGTTTATAACAGTGCAGGGTTTAAAGCATAGATATCCTGCATCTGTGCTGAATCAAAAAATACTAGGCTTTAAAGTCAACAGTTTCAGAATTAAGCTCTCCAGGCTTCCAAGAGAGTTGGAAAAGGCCAAATTTGTATCTTGGTCCCGAGGAAATTAGGTCAGAAGTACCCAGGTTCATACCACTGACATCACTGCTTATCAAAACAGCATCATTTTAAATCTGTACTGTTTATTGGACTCTTCCTGAATATTAAATTTAGGGCTTCACACACATACACACACTCACACATGGACACACGTACACGAACTCTAGCAATACTATATACCCAGGTACTAGCTTTAATGTTTACAAAGAACTTACATATTATTTCTCTTAATACCCATACTAAAATGATGAAATGGTTAGCAATTTAATGAAGGAAGTAGTGTTCTCAGAAGTTTTATCATTTTGCTTGGACTACATTTGAGGAACTGGCATATTTGACCCTTTAATACCCTGACACTACAGGTTGTGATATGGAACTATAAATGCCCAGATGGGTCATCATAGGATTTTGGAGTCCTATACTTGAAAAGGAACAATGAACTTTTAAGTCATGGTTCAGCACACATGCACATGAGATAATTCCATTTATGCAGGACATTCAGCCATCTATCAAGTACATTCCCCTATGGCTTTTATTACATAGAGCTTTGAAAAAAGTAGTGTTTTGAATGGTCTTTCTCAGTGTCTAATCAATAATTATTTATGAACAAATTAAAATATACAGATTTTTATTTTAGAAAAATAGAGGAGCATTGAAATATTTAAAAAAACACTTATTTAGTATACAGATCTACTAATTCCTTTGTCATACAAATAAGGATAGGGTGACTTATGGAGCAGCATACAGAATACACAATTATGTAGTATTAGGTACACCAAAGCCAAATGTCATACAAATATTAAAATTGTAGAAGCATTCCTGTGACAAGTCAGAAAATCCCCCAGTTGAGGGACTATACTAAAAACTACATAATTAAAATATTTTTTAAGACACTACAAGTATTTATTTTAATTAATAGCCAACACATCACGTATTAAAAATATCATTGTATGAAAAAGAGTTCAAATTGGTACAACTAAAGATTGTGACATAAAATCAGAAAGATAAACCCATAAAAATCCCAAGATTCTTAAATTTTTCTTCTATACATACATACAAACAAACAAACATACATACATGTGTTCAACAGTGAGTGGCATTCCAGAATACTTATCATTATTTGTTTATTATAGTTAACATTGAAAATAAACCAAATTTATTCAACAAAAAGACTGATAAATAATGACATGTTTTTTGATGTTATATGAGAAATTAAGAGTATGTAGTGTCACCACCGCGCAGTGGTGGTGCACACCTTTAATCCCAGCACTCGGGAGGCAAAGGCAGGCAGAGCTCTGTGAGTCTGAGGCCAGTCTGGTCTACAAGAGGTAGTTCCAGGACAGGCTCCAAAGCAACACAGAGAAACCCTGTCTTGAAAGAAGGAGAAGCAGGAAGAAGGGGTAAAAGGAGGAAGGAGGAGGAGCTTCAAGGAACATCATTGATGTATCTCAAATATAAAAGTAGTACATAAGAAAACAAATTGCATGTTTAAATCTTCAGCCATGAAAGTTGTACAGTTGCAGAAAATACAGTAAAATGGATGACTACAAATTTTGGTACAAATGAATGTAATTGAAAACCACACAACTATAATAATACAAATATATTTATCTACTACAAACCACTAAGTCTAGGTGGTACTTGATGTACCTAGTACATTTCATTACTTTCCCATCTCACCAACTCCTATTGAAACCAACTTTATATTTCCTTCACTAATTGTCTAACTAATTTACTCCTAGATAATGAAAGGGTAACATAATTACACCCACATACTTTAATTTCTTTCTTCCCTCTTGAAACCACTGCATTTATGATTTATTCTTCATCTTAATAAACATACCATTTTCAAGGTCATAAAGTTCTTGTTGCTACAGCAGTATGATGCATTAAGAGAATTCATCCTACTTTGCCCAGAAAATTGGCATAAGAGTTCATCACCTACTTCAGGAAACAATGCATTCCCTAGACTTCCAGGAAGTACTGCTGTTGATGTCTCCCCATCTACAGATTGTTCTTTGTCTACCTCATCCATTGGGTCCTCATCATCTTGAAGTGCTTGAGTATGTCTATGTACCTCACCTTTCTTTATCTCTTTCCTTTGTAAACCCATCAGGTCTCATACTTTTAATACAATCTAAGTGTTGATGATGCCAAAACTCTATCTTTATCTTCCACCAAAATCATCATATTGGGATTTACTTTCTCAGCATTTCTTTTCATTGCCAAAGAGATTTTGCAGAGTTTAACATGTTGAGATCTACATTTCTGATTTTCTTTTTCAAATATGATTTCATTTTCATTTTCTCTGGATTTGGGAGTGTCAACTTACACTCCACTGCTTGGGTTCAAATCTATAAATCATCGTCCATACCACTTTCTCTCATTCTTTACATTAGCCCATCCTGTTGGCCTCATTTTCAAATTGTATTTCATATATAATTCTACCACAAGACTTGTGTCACTGTTACCAAAATTGACAGCAACAGGACTATTGTAATGGTGCTTTTCTAACTTAGTGCCTAGAGACTACTATCTTTAATTTTTTTAAAAAAATGTATTATTTGAATATTTAGGTGCTTTATCTTTATTTACTGATAGGAAGCACTAGTCATAAAATTTGCATACTAAATTTAGTTTACCTTCCATAGTGATTTAGGCTATTGTGTGTGACTATAGCTTTTCATGTTTGTTCTTTTATTGTAAGCTAGCTAGGTTTTAGTGTCCTAGAAGGCATGGCTATCTCCAGGTACACATTCAATTTCAATTTTGTCTATCATATTAGTAGAGCTCAAACAACATGAATTGATTGGTTTATCCAAAACTGTTTCATTTCACTTGAGTTTCAATGCACAGCACACAAATCATGAAGAAATAAGATCCCACCATCTACAGTAGCACTGACCCATACCCTATCAGTAGTCAGAAATGAACTTTGGAGGATAAGCCAGCTTCTCATGTTCCTCTGTGTCAGGATTCAGGTACACAGGGTAAAAAGTAGGAGGCAGCATATAAATGCACAGCGGATTCCAGACAGAATCTTAAAGTAGTAAATGCACTTTCAAAAATGAAAAGGTTTACATCAAGGTCCTGGTACCTTACACTGTTTAGAATATTATTCAGGGAAGGTCTTTTAGGGAAAGTGTTCACATAGTATGCAATTTCATGCACAGAACTGTCAGACTACTGGGGACCAACTTTCTATTCTATAATTCATTTGCCACCTTCAACTGTTAACACATCTGTATGTTTATATAAGGCTATATTTTACATTTACTACCAGATTAAATAATATATATGCAGCACCATGAGGAAATATTCTCCCTGCCCCTGTGGTAATATCATTCACTAAAATTTTAAAGAATAGGGTAGATACCCATCTATCCAATGTGCCTCTCCCCAACCTTATTCCCTTCTTTCCTCCAAAGAAATGTCTACATTTGGAATTTTATAATTTCACAAACAAGTTCTGTGGTAATAAGGGAAGCCAGAGGAGAAAACATCAGAGTGAAGAAAATGTGCAAGAGAGGCAAAATGCACCGTGCTGCAACAAACTGAATTCCTGAACCTGAGGTTCATGCATACGTGTGTGTGTCACTTTCCTTGAGTATTAATAATGACTAAAAGGAATAATTTAAATATCTCCCATTACTTTTACATTTTTAATTACAATGGAAAATTTTTTTTTATATGGAAAGAGCATATCTGGGAGAGGCATTAAAAGAGGACAGTGATAAACATTAAGAGAAGTGCAATGATTAACTAAGAACAACCAGTAACCTAACAGAGAACCATAAAACAGCAGCTATGAGGGGATGGGCAGTTACTTGTGCTATGAAATGGTAATGGTGTTCTCAAGGCACTGTTTGCTTTCTTGCTTGCTATATTTTTCTTTGTTTTTTATCAAGTGAGGTCTCACAGGAGACCATACTAGTTTGGGACTCACTATGTTTTCCAGGTCAGTCGTAGGCAAGGTTTTAAGCATCTTTTAAGGATCTCATTACAAAATAATGATTTTTTTTCAATTTACCTGGCTAACTCCAAGCCTCCACACCAGCCCTCTGTATGCATCAGAATGGTAACTGGGCAAGATTTTCTGGGCAACAGCAGAGGACTGATGGGAGGCAGTAGGGAAAGGGAAGATATGAAGGGTGTTAAGGCTCAGTGTAGGCAAAGTATATGATGTTATTGAAGGAGAATGTCTTTATGAACCCTTCACTATTTATAATAAATATTTACCAACTAAACTATAGACCAATTGAATTTTTAAAATAATATCGTATAGAAGTGAAAAATACATCAGAATACAAAAATATGCTCTTTAAAAGATAAATTGTAACTACATGGACAAAGAAAGGTTAAAAATAAATGCGATGAAAGAAGCACAATGGAAAATTAAGTATAAAGAGGCCAAAAACTAGCATTATTTCTAAATAATTTCCATAAAGCAAGATGACTGTAGGTGCTAGGTGCTACATAATGTTGCAAGAGATCAGTACACTGGAAAATTTAGCAATTATCCATTTAAATACACATCAACTTAATTTGAAAACTAAAATCATGACTGATAGAATAAATGAAATTTTAATCAAACTGTAAGACCTCTTTCCAAAACTGTAACACACAATAATATAATGCAATAGTGAACAAATTTAATCTACTTGAGATATTTAGAAGATCCCCAGCAGTAGAATTTTAATTATGTCAAAAACACTTAACCCATATATTGGTTAAAAAATTGTATTCACCAAACTTGATATACGTTAGAAACTAATGACAAAAATTAAGTAAATAAACTGGATAGTAGTGTTGTTAATCAACAAACTTTAGAACAATCTATATGGAACATGGCAAATAAAAAACAGAAACTTAATAGCATTTTGAAGAGAAAGAAAATGATCCATGACAGATTGAAATTTGTGGGATGTAGATAGAAATTTCTTACGAGTGTGGTTCTCAACCTGTGGATAAGAACCACTTTGAGGGGCTGGAAAATGGCTCAGTGGTTAAAGGCGCTGCCTGCTCTTCCAAAGGTCCTGAGTTCAATTCCCAGCAACCACATGGTGGCTCACAACCATCTGTAATGGGGTCTGGTGCCCTCTTCTGGCCTGCAGGCACACACACAGACAGAATATTGTATACATTTTAAATAAATAAATATTTAAAAAAGAACCACTTTGATAAATCTCTTTCTTTAAAAATACTTATGTTATGATTGCTAACAGTAGCAAAACTACAGTTATGAAGTGGCAATGAAATAATTTTGTGGTTGGGGAGTACCACAACATGAGGAATTGTATTAAAGTGTCCCAGCATTGGGACGGTTAGGAACCAGTGACTTAAGCTTTATTTATGTAGTTAAAACAGACTAACAATCAGAATGTCCCCCCAAAACTTTAAGTTTCCCTTTTAAGAACATTATTTAAAAAGATATAGAAACTTAAAAAAAAAGAAAAAAACAAGAACAAAAGTAATTGACTATGGACATAAGCGCTCGGGGAAGAGGAGCACATATCTAGCTTGTGGTGATCCCCAGGGTCAGTCCCTGACACTTCAAACAGGAAGAAAAGGAAGAAAGGATGGAAGGAAGAAAGGAGAGATGGAGGGAAGGAGGGAAGAAGGGAAAAGGAAGGAAGGAAAGAAAGAGGGAGCAAGGGAGGGAGAAAATAAAAGAAGGAAGGGAAAGAGGGAGGGAGAGAGGAAGAAAGGACTGGAGAGAGAAAAGGATGGAGGGATGGAGGGAAAAAAGGAATGAAGGACAGAGGGAGGAAGGGAAAGAAGGAAAGAAGGAAGGGAGGGAGGAAGAAAGGAAATGAGGGAAGGAAAAAGGGAAGAAGGAAGAAAGGAAGGAAGGAGATCAGAAAGAAGAAAGGAGGGGAGCAGGAAGGATAGGGAAAATAAAACAAATGCAGACTATGTAAAACCTTACATAATTAAAAATTTTTTCAAAACTTAAAAATTTGCATACTTGGAGTATGGATAAAGAGAAAACACAATTACACTTCTCAGGAATTAAAACCCAAAAGTAATAACTATAGATATTAGAAATATAAAAAATGGTGATGTTGTATTAAAAAATAAGGTATCTAGTTGTGATGCTGTAAATAGGGGACAGGAGAGACAGGCAGACACTTTTAAAGTATGTATCATTGAAATTGCCTGCTTTTCCTATTGCAAAATGGTGTGTATAGAGGTCAATCAATTGTTCAACATGCACAGACTGTTAAAGTTCTATTTGCCTTAGTGAAGGCTGCCCCTAGTACTGGTGACCCTGGAGGAGAACAAATTTGACACCAGTACATACTCACCAGACTCATCGATTGCAGTGCTTCTGAGAGCAGACGTCAAACACCAAGGGGAAATGCATGGGAGACAGGAACACTGCAAGTCTTGGGGATGTGGTTGACTACCTAGTCAGAAGGGTAAGGCTGGGGCTTGAACACCCCCCACTCTCTGTCAAGCCTGCCGACTCCAAATGACATAAGGCAGCTATTTTTTATGTTAATCTGTTCCCATCTCAGATCACCAGCTCTCTGAATAATTTGAAGAACCTGGAAAAGCTACAAGTCAAAACGATGGAAAAGAAGTAGGAAGCATAAATGAATAAAGTACAAACTGAAGATTCGATCTGTCTTTACTCTCTGGCATTTGGGGCCCAGCAACTGGAGTCTGTGCATATCCAATTCAGCACTGTATATTCCATACACAGACTGCAAAGATCACTACTCACTGTGATGGAGAGAGAGAAGAACTTTAATCCCTTATCACACAGAAAGCTCTATCAAAGAGATTCTGTAAGTTTTCACATTTGTTTACAAATTCTTCCAACATGTACAAATGAAGAATAAAAGTTTTATTTTTTTAAAGAAATTAGTAAAACTTTGCTTTGAAAATTTCCGAAGTCTTTCAAGTAAAAATCTTGTCAGTCCATATCTCTCAAAGTAAATAAAAATGTAATAAGATACTGTATCAAAACAAAAATGAAGCTTATTTTAGAAACTCAAGGAAAAATTTAACATTTGTATTATCTAACTATGTTAATAGAAAAATAGAAATCATTATTTGCTAACAGATTCACATAAAACATTTGGTATAATTAAACCCTTATTTGTAATTTTAAATAGTATTTCAAACTATGAATATGAACATTCCTTTAACCTGGTGAATATACTATATATGTTTTAAGTATGTCCCCAAAGCCATTAATATTGTTCCCTTAAAGAGACATTTTAAAAAAGTATTAGTAGAAATTCTTATGGTTCAAACTGTGGCTGAGTACCGATAAACAGAATTAACAGTCTATTAAGTGACCATTCAGAATTCCAAACTAAGGAGTATCATTAAAAACCATTAGACTTTCCAAAAGTCATGAAAAACAAAACATTTTTATTAACAAATAAAACTAACATCATACTAATAATGTCAATATTTTGAAGTAGAAAATCTAGGCTTCCTTTTCTCATTGATAAAATTGAGATGCATCCATGATCCCATGAGCTCAAAAGCAGAAGTTGGGGTAAGGTATGTGAAAACACGGATATTAAGTAGAACATAATAATAGTACAGTTAATAACTACAAATTGAAATATAATATATAAAATATATTATATAGTTTTTGCATTTCTTGTTTTACAGTCTTCAATCTTTGTCATTGTCGTCTCTGCTTTGTCTCTTTACACTATATTTTAACATGGTTTGTAAGTTTTGTTGATGGCATAATGGATCTGTCAATATGAAAAATTAGATGCTTCCTGTGTGTTCTGGCTCTAAGGATTTCTATCAGTAAGTCTATTGGGCTGAAATTGGTGCTTGAATATGTGGTCCAGTGTTTTATATCCTGGATGCTTGATCATCAGGATAACAGGATTGGGAAATGGCATGGAACCTTTAGAGATGAAAGGCCAGAGGGAGGTTCTTTAGTCACTGGGGGAGCCTCTTGGTAAAGTATTTTGGGATCCCTGTGTACTGCTGTCTTCCTCTGTGTCCATGAGTCCTTTCTACACAGCTTCTCCTGATGTCATCCTCACCACTGCAGGCACCATGCCCCCAACATTCACAACCTTATAACCCTTAGTAAAATAAACTCAATTTCTTTGTAAAGCAATATAAAAAAGTTTAATTTAACATCCCATACTCTCTCCAGTTCACAAGATAGTAAACTTTACCATGATCTCAATTGTCTGGTGGTATTGAGAAAAATAACATATATATATTTGCTCACAAATTTCTTTGTGTGGTCATATGACTAATGACTTTCAAGGTCTGCTAAATTAAAATTCAGGTGAAAAGCTATCCATCCCAAGTTAGGTCTTTAGTTCTGTGCTTTCTTCCTCATAACCTCTCTATGATACTTTTAAAAGTCATTAGAGATAGGATATAAAAGTTTAATTCAGGTATAATGCACTCACGTAATCTCAATTTTGTAAAATAAAAAGTATACACTTTCTATCAGTATGACACCTGTGCTTTTCCATCTCACTCCATACAGAATTGCTGTTTTCAATCTTTTTTATTATTCTCATTTGTTTAAGATGTACAAATATTGACAAATACCTTTAAAGTAAAGATAAATCACACATTATTCATTTCTCTCTAATATCAACTTACTTAGAGGAATGAAGGTGTAAGATTAAGGTGGCTTGGTTTATATAAAGAATGTTTTATATTTCTTTGACTACTTTTATAATTCTAATCTTCCATTTACTTCTTTATCATATTTATATGTGCATGTGCTTTTTTTATTATATTTATGGCTGTAGGACCTAAGACAACTTTTGAAGTCAATTTTCCTTTTTCTCCACATAAGCTCCAGGGCTTGAACTCAGGAAGGCATGCTTGACAACAAATGCCTTTATCTACAGAGCCATCCTACCAGATCTAGTCCTGGATGTTTTCTAGATGGATTGTCTCTGTGGGTAAGACAACAGAAATGATAAGCACGAAATGGGAAGAAATCTTAAGGTTAGTAAGTAAGGAAAATTTTTAATATGAATATACATTCTTCTACCAACTTCCATCTGCTTCTGACCTATTTGTTAGCATATTTCATATTCAAAAACCATAGGAGCTGGATACTCTGACTCTATCATCATTAGTTCTGAAAAGAGGCATGCATTTAAAAAGCAGAAACAAAAAATGAATCTGAAAAAAATCTTGGTCAAATTCATAAGACAATTGGTTGAACAAATGTTTTCTACAACATTGTGTCAGAAGAATAAATGTCACAAAAGGCTAGGCATTTATTTAGTAAACCTTTCATTGCCAGATATTTTGAACATATTTTCCTTCAAGCACAGCCGAGTCAGTGAAGACATGACTCAAAAAAAAAAAAAAAATAGCTCATAGGAAGAGGAGTTTCAAATATTTAATTTAATACAGGGCAAAAGAATGACATGAATCTGAAAAATATAAAACGAAGAGCGATTACTGAAAACTCTGTTTCAGTAACTAGGAAATAAAAGAGGGAAAGATGATTTTTAGGTAATACCAAAAATTTCCAGCCTCAAGGGTCCTTGTTATAATCACAATCCTTCCTGGTTCTACCAGATGTACAATTATCACATTCCTTAAGAGTTCATAATTTTGGTTGTGAGACACAAGAAATTTTACTCTGAGTCCATTAAAATATAAAAATTATATTATCCTTCAGTGCATTTACCAATATTCAGGATTTTCTTAAAACATTTTTTGATATAAAATTATATAATGTGCATTTGCAAAGCTGATATGTACAGATATTTATATAATAGTCTAAATGTGTACATATTAATGTGCTGTAAGCTATCTGTGGAGAAAGAGCCAATCTCAAAGACGGGTGCAGGAAATATTCTTTTAACTGAGGCAACACAAATGGAAGAAGTCTTGATAAAGCATAAGCACCTAAAAAGATGAAGAATAAGAAAATAAAAGCAAGAACTGAAAAGCAGACATCTCAGCCAGAGAGCAGAACATTTGAAGTAATGAGAAGAAAAGGCATTGTAATAGAAAAGAGAAAAGGCATGAACTCCTCTAGTACACAGACAAAAATAATCATTGTTTTCAAAAACCAGGAGATGGGTTCCAATTTCCATAACTTAATAAAAGGCACTTTACATGCAAAAGAGCCCTAGAAAAGATTAGAGGCTGAATGACCTAAAATAATGCTTTTGAATTGCCCACTTTTTTCTCAAAATCTCATATTATTCAATACAATATTATGTACCAAAAAGTAATCTAGTAACAAATTAATTTTTAGATGCCTGCATCACGCAGAGAAGGCCATGTGCAAATAAACTCAGCAGGTAGCTAATAGCTGGCTTCTCCCAATAACTGATTGCCCACCTTAGATCTGAAAAAGTAAAACTATCAGTGTTGTCTTTAGGAATATTACTAACATATTTATATAGGTGATTTCCCCTACTAGTTAACAGACATCAATATTCTGGCATTAAATGAGAAATATAGGAAAGAGTTTGAAATGACTTAAATAAATATTTTACCTTAATAAAATGTTATGGCAAAACAGTAGGTTATACTTTCTTGAACATAAACTATCATGTGTACACAAGAGGTTAAATGTTTTTAATATAAAAAGATACTCTTATTACTCAGATGTTTCTCTTCCCAAAACTTCAGGAGCATCACAGTTTAGTTGTTAAGTTAAATATCGTTTTTGAAGACAAAAATCAATCACAACTCAATTAAAACATGCCACAAGCTATTGGGGTGGCTTAATGATCAGGATTAGAAAGTAAACCTGATTTTTTCTGGAAAAACAAACACTGAAAATCCAGATGCCAGTAGCATTGCCTCCTTCCATTCTTGAAGTTAAATGAACTCCATTCCAAATAATTTATTGCGTAAAGATGAACGAGGCATGATGAGGGACTCACAGTCTTAGATATTTTAAAGTTGGCATGTCTTATTAATTATTTATCTCCTTGCATAGACTGATTACCTTAGTTGAAATGGTGTTCAGATTCTGAGGTGGTCACTAAATAGTAAACTGACTATGTTTAGTCAACATCTCCTTACTAAAGCCTCCCAAATTTTCTTTCCTTTTGGTGCTTCAACTGACATCAACCGAGGATGGACTCAATGTGATTACTGCTCATGGCATCACTAAAATCATCTCAGTGCTATGATGAATTCCCAATATCTTGAGAAGTGTAACAGAGCTCTTATCTTGGATGAGCCACATAAGCTTTCTCGGTTTCATTTTCTGTATGGCAAAGGAAGAAACTTGACCTTGGCCCCTACATTACCATAATTTCCCTAGGACTCTGGGTTTCAGAAAACAAGTATGGATATCTAATTTGATGGACTACTTATTTGATGTTACTCGAGCCCTGAGATCCAATTAGAGGACACTAAGACAGCATGATTCAGAGTTAAAATTTATAATCAATTTATCTTTTGAAATCCAGAGTTCCCACCAAATTCTAGACATGATAAAAATGTCTTATATGCTTTCAAATTAAAATAATAATAATCTGGAGGCCAGGGGCTAGTGGTGAATGCCTTTAATCCTAGCAACAGGGAGTTAGAAGTAGGCAGATCTCTATTATTAGGATGACAACCTGGTGCATAAGGAGAGTTTCAGGACAGCCAGGGCAACAGAAAAAATGTCTTGAAAAACCAAAAATAATTAATACTAATTAGTTTAATATTGTCTCTGGTTAGTAAGATGCTATACTGAGCCTTTCTACACATATTTGGATTAATTATTGCAAAAAAGTTTACCAAATCTTGTTTTCCTGTTTTCACCATTGTAAAGTTAAAAGGACCAATTCTCTAAAGGAGTTTAAAAAAAGGAAAGAATGGGCCAGGAGGTGGTTGGGGCAAGCTTTTAATTCTAACACTTAGGAGGCAGACACAGGCGAATCTTTGTGAGTTTGAGGTTAGCTTGGGCTTCAGAGTGAGCTCCAGGACAGGCTCCAAAGCTACAGAGAATGCCTGTCTTGAAAAACTAAAAACAATAAAGAAACAAAAGAAGGAAATAGTGAAAGTACAATGTCAGATTATGTGGTTCATGAAAGCATAGAGTGTGTATCATATGGAACATTTATATATTTAATGATCAAACACTTGCTATTGACTATATCTGGTTATATGAGGAGTGTGTGTGTGTGTGTGTGTGTGTGTGTTTAAGTTTGTGTGCGTGTGTGAGTGGTGCATTGTGTTGCAAGGCAGATACCATTTACTATATTAAAAAAGGAATAATATCCCAAGCCTTTACCTAATAGACATGTAAAGACAGGAACTTGGTGTGCTTTGGTTTGAAAGTTCACACTCTGCATGGAATCCATGTGTTTCCATCTTCAATATGTATTTCACTTCCATTACTACTGGACCGAAGCTTTCAGCCATTATTTTAATCTTATGCAATAAAATGAAGGGTAGATTTGAAAATTTTCTATTATATTCTTCTGAAGCCATGCAGTTAGGATGGTAATGTGGAGACAATGTTCCCTGCTTGGTCCATGCTTTGTTTGTTAAATGGAATTTGGAGATTTGCATATAGGGTAATTTAACCACTTGGCTTTTGGAAAGGGATGCTCTCACTTGACCTAACGTTGATAAGCAGTGAGGACTGTTACGAGTTTGTGAATGTTCTTCTCTTGATTAGCTCCATCTATGACATTGAGTAAGCATGTTGAGCAACAGTAGAGGACAAATACATAGCTCTCCTAAATGACAAACTGAGCTTGCAATGATGGCCTATAGGAAATGAGTTGCAGAAATAGCATGCCTTTTACACGCAGATTCATCTAGCAAGATCTTTATTGGATGACTATCCTCAAGGCCATTCATGCCTTTGCTTCTTTAGTTATATTTAGCAGAAGCTGTAATCTATCTTTAAATAACACAGTCTCCTTAAAAAGAGAAAAGGGGAAAAGAAAACATTTTCAACCTTTGAAAATTCAGCCTCAGTTCTCCAAAACAAAATTCATCAAATTCCCTTGTTCTTTTAGGAGCAACAATGAAAAGAGACAATTTCTTAAATGGAGAATTGACAAGTGACAGTGATTAATGACATTTGTGTTTATTGGGTTGGCCGGAGGCCAAGTGTGAGGAGTGCTTCCCTAGACCCCTTATTGGTAAAATTGAAGCTCAAAACAGGTGCAAACACATTACACATAAACTAGAAGAAGAGGGCTTCCATCCAAGAGCGTCTGCCCACTTTAGTTTCTGTTTTTTGTACTTCAGTAAAGAAGAAATATGGACAGAATTCATTCCAACACAGTTTGATGTTGCATTTCTTTTTATGTTGACACATTGTTTCAAAACCTGTCAAGATAAATGTAAAAAGCTTATGTTGATTTCTATTTAATAATTATTTTAAATTTTAATAGCTTTTTAGCTTTTCAATTTTTAATTCCTCTTTCAGTTTAGCTTTATCTTTGTAAGAAATACATGAACAGTCAAACCAAAAGAATTTCTCTAATAGTAATGGCATTCTCCTGGTTTTCTGTGCTATAGAACAAGAACTGCATCCTTGAAAACCCTCATTCCCATCAGAAAAGACCAAACATTCCGTGTCATCTGTTCTCCTAACAAGAATACATCTCCTGCAGCTCCATTAGGGCCCCACTTGCTTCTCTTACAATATTTATTTCTTCTCCTACTACCTCATCACTGAGATCCCAGATTTGTAATATTTATGCATCAAATGTTCTCATTAAAGTTATTGACTGTGATGTCTCCCCTGCTAGGAGAGTGAGAAAAGTCAACTCAGGCGCATTCAGCCCACAGACACAGATAAAGGAGGAAAAGACAAGAAATGCACAGTGACTCATCCTAGCTGAGGGAGAAATAAACTGAAAAATTCTGATAAAAAGAAAGCCCATAGCATGCAAGCACTCTGGCATGTATGCTGTATAAATAAAAATTATTATGTAAGCCAAAATGGGCTTATAAAATAAAGGAAGAAGCCATTATTTCTGAGTTAGATGTCTTTTTTATTTGATATCAGACAACTTGGGGCAACAGTGAATGCTTCCCAACATTTTCTGAGAATCATTCAAGTGTTCTAAAATGTTATATGAATGTCTCCTCACATACTCTCTGGATTTGAATACTATTAAAGCATTTATTTGTATCAATTCCATGAATATTTCTCCAGTGAAACCAATATATAGACTCTACTTTCAACCCCCTGCTGTATACTGGTAGTGCAAGAAAGAAATAAAGTTATATTAGCAATAACTTCCAATGTGTTGAAAATTTTGTTGAGTTTTTTTTAAATTAATTCTTCTTTCCTAAGGCATTTATGTGGTACAAAAGATTGAACAGAGCATTTGAAACACAGCCATTATCTGTCACCTATTGCTTGAAACAGTTCAGTTAAACATATACAATATACAATGTACAATATACACATACATATATATATATACATATACAATGTACATAGACAGCTGTTTCATTTCATTGTCTACATTCCCCACCAATACAACTTCAGTTGATCACCTTCCAGACTCAGAAGACTGAATTTCATTGTCTACATTCCCCACCAATACAACTTCAGTTGATCACCTTCCAGACTCAGAAGACTGAATTTCATTGTCTACATTCCCCACCAATACAACTTCAGTTGATCACCTTCCAGACTCAGAAGACTGAATTTGTTGGGGGTCGTAGGGTAGAAGATTGAAGGTGAGTGAGGATATTTTAGGTGAACTTGCAAAATAACTAATATTCCCAATAAAACTTTCAATGTCACCCCTACTGTCCATAACTTCCTTGATTTAAGATTTGCTACATAAATGGAAAAATATAGAAATAGCTTTCCCAAGCTGATGACACTAAAGAAGCTGAAGAAATAGAACAGAAAACCTATGAGGAAGGGAGACAAGGTGTCTATTCTACTTAGAAAAGGGTTGTAACCAAGTGAATAATAAGTGAATAACATCTAGGTGAAGAGTCTGCAATGCTGCCTTCTGTGCCAGCTAACACAGTCATGAGTACCGGGGATGGGATATTGTATGTCATCTCTGACAAGTGCATGGACTTATAAGTGGTATAGATGCATGGATAAACTCTCCAGATGATGCAGTGTGCTATTGTTACATTAAATTGTGGAAAAAAAACAACTTTTTCAAATAAATGTTTGCAATCAGTCCCCTTAGACTACAGGAAGCCATCTTAATTGGAGGATTTTAAGAGTTACCTTGTGGAGAGATGACTCTTTCCTTGCTTAATATAAGACACTTTATCAAACTTTTATCCTTTCCCCCACGAATTAAAGAGTGAATTGCCAAGATGAACTTAATAAATAATGCAATTGATTATGAGTATTCTGCTTCTAAGTTGTTAAAGGTTTGCTAGGTTATTAATATCTTATCTTCAAACATTTGAGAATGTTTCCATTTACTGTATTTATTCATTCATTTGTTCATTAATTCATCACTAAATAAGTTTCTGATACTGAACCAGATAATCTGGAAGAATGCAAAAACGTAAGATGAAAGTTCTACCTGCTAAGGCTTTGCTTCTTCCAGTTCCCTTTTGAACAATGAATAAGAAACCTACTGTGAAGATGTTGATTTGACAGTAAAGAAACTGGTAATAATATCATGAGTTGGGTCACTCCCATAAGAAAACATGAACCCACAGACATGGCATTAAAGAGAACGTCAGTGTTCCAGTTAACATTCTCAGCCTATTGGAACAAACGAAGACCACATCACCATAGCATCTCTTTATTCTCTCCAAAGAATTTGTTTCCTCAGATAAATGTTCAAAGTTATCCATTTAGCTCTCATTCTAGGTCCCAAACAGGTATTTTGATCTGAAATAACACATCATACTTTAATATTTGAGTGAATGACACTTTTATGGTATATCATCAGGCGTCAGCAAAAGACTTTTTCTATATGTCTACTTTTACATTTCTACTATTATTATGTCAATTGCTACTTCGCTGCAAACTTTAAAGTGATAATCATGAAAAACTTTCTAATCCATCTTCCTCAATTGTTGCATTATGGGCACAATGACATACACCGCAAAGGTATAGATTTAGGTGCCTCATGATAGACAAATGATATAACATTCAGTTCAGTAAATTTATTCATTTTGAAGGTCTTTGTTATGTTATTAAAAGAAAGGACGGAAAGAAAGATGTTTTTACATATATAAGCCCCAAATTTTATAAGTTTATTTTGTACAACTTTCAGTTCTGAAGTAAGATTGATCCTTTCAGAACTTCTTCAGCTACAGATACATCTTCTAGGAGCCACTGTTGTTAGTTACTTAAGGTGCTTAAGCTTTTGGATCCTTCCTCTACCTTACCATCTGTCTCTGGATAGCATCATACACCAGCACATCAATCAGAAGACCGTGAAAATGGTGTCAATTAAATTACACTCTCTAAATTCATTTTGTGTTTCTCTCCTGCAAGAGTTGTGAGTGAAAAATTAGATCCGAGTAGTAGTGTGTTTAATTGGATTTGTTTGTTTGATTTCTTATTTGTTTATTCATCTCTCATATATTACATCCCAACCACAGCTTCCCCTCCCTCCACTTCTCCCAGTCTACCCTCCCACCTTCTCCTTATTTTAGATTCACTCCTCCTCTGTTTCACTTCAGAAGGGAACATGTCTTGCAGGCATATCAACCAAACACAGCAGAGCCAGTACAATAAGACTAGGCCAGACTCTCATAACAAATCTGGAACTAGTCAACCCAGGAAGAGGAAAAGGGTCCCAAGAACAGGCAAAGCAATCAGAGATATCCTCACACCTGCTGTTAAGTAGTCCTACAAAAATGCTGGGCTACACAAACGAAACACACACACACACACACACACACACACACACATATATATATATATGAAGGACCTAGCTCCCACGCTTAGATCCATGCTTGGTTCTTAGCCTCTCTGATTATCCTTTACTTAACAGACAATATTTATTATAAGTGACAACATATCATGTTTTTCTTTCTGGGTCTGGGTTACCTCACTCAAGATAACATTTTCTAGTTCCATCAATTTGCTTGCAGATTTCAAGATGTAAATGTTTTTAACAGTTTAGTAATACTCAACTGTACAAGTGTACCACATTTTCTTTTCCTGTTGAGAGACATGTAGGTTGGTTCCAGTTTTGGATAGTATGAATAAAGCTGCAATGAACATGGGTGAACAAGTGTCTTTGTGGTAGGATGGAGCTTTGATTTTAACAGAGACAGTCTGAATCAAACACACCTAAACTGACTTGCCCTTACAATCTTACTTTCTGTCCTTCCTGTCTCTTTTGTCTCTCTCCCCCTCCCTCTCCCCCACCTTCTTTCCCTCCCTCTCCCCCACCCTCTTTCCCTCCCTCCCTCCCTCTCTCTTTCCCTCCCTCCCTTCTTCCCGATCCTTCCCTTACTCTTTCTCTATTTTCTCCTCCAGTATTTCATGTGGTTCAAGTTGGTTTTGAACTTGGTATGCATTGCAGATTACCTCAAACTGATCCTCCTGTCTTGGTTTCCCAAGTGCTAGAATTACCAGAAAGAATGCCCATGTCCTGCCAGCCCTAGAGCTCCTTTCTTAGGGGACTTTTCCTGATGCTTGTTTGTCATATATTGTAACCTGTCCCCAGTTCTTGTTTTAGATTATGACACATTTGCCATTCTAAGCAACAGTCCCTGGGGAACATTCTTGTACCTTGGTCTTGGTAAAAAGCATCTAGGTTAACTGGCCCTATAACCTCTCTGAATGTTCCACACTAGTCTGCTAATCCATCAGCAGAGACTTTCAGTTAGCAGTTCAGCCTCTTAGTCAAAACTAGGGTTAAAGATTCACAGGTCATAAGGCATCTGAGGGAAGCCTTGTGAAATGACAACAGGAAAAATAGATAAAAAATGAGGAGAGACATGTTTGAAGTATTGTACTGAAAAATGAATATTGAAGCAACAATATGACTTTTTAAGATAAATTTCTCCCTAAAAAACTTAAGTGTGCATTCTTTGCCACATGTCATTATCCATATGTGTGGTAAGGTTTATGGTCAGCTAGGAACCAGACAGACATTTCCTGAAACACATGAGACCAATTCTCCAAACCTTTGCCAAGATGGTATCTGTGTGTGGCATGCACTTGGCACTTTTGCCAGACATTACTCGTCTGCATTTCTCCTCACATTTTTCTTATTCAAACCTGCAAAGTTAGCTAGAGGTAACATCAGAAGACTCTAATTCATTTCTGGACATGCACACAACCACACATGTGTGCACTGCTATCTAGGGACCCAGGGATTCACCTAGAGGTTTACAAGAGTCCAACAGCATACACCTCCTCATATTCTTACTTTGAGGCTTTTGCACAGGTTCCTGAGTTCCCATCTTATTATTCAGCTTCTCAAGAAGAAAGGTGCCATTTTGGATCCATAAACAGTTTGGTCATATCTGAGTACTGGATGGTGTCATTATGATAAAGAAAACGAAACAAAGAAAGGTAAAGCCGTGTATTAGAAGCTGTACTTTGATCTAACTCTTCTCACCAGACATAGCCTGTTTCCTCAAAGAAACCCCTTGATAGTCTCAGTTTCAGGTTTAATAATGTTTAATGCTACTTCAGATATATAAATATGTTTGATATATTGTATCATTTTAGATAGCAGTGTATCAGTATTTGTGCAATTCTTTGAGTACAGTTGTTTGCCAGCTATGCTATGTCAGTACAGGGCAAGAACTGGAACAGCTTTTCTCATTTCCTTCTCCTCACTCTCAGCTCCACTTGTTGCACTTGATCGATTGTGTTTTTTATAAGATGGTTATGTGTGCAGTTGAGCCATGGAGAACTTATTTAATTTCTTTTTTTATTACTTTATAAATAATACCAATCAAAATTCCTACTTCCTCCCTTCCTCCAACTTCCCTGTGGCTCGTCCCAACCCTCTCCACCACTCCTGTCCAGTCCTAAGAGAGGGCAAGGCACCCTGCCCTGTGGGAAGTCAAAGGCTCTCCTCCCTACATCCAGGCTTAGGAAGGTGAGCATCTAAAGAGAGTAGGATCCCAAAAAGCCAGTACATGCAGTAGAGAAAAATCCCAGTATCATTATCATTGGCACCTCAGTCTGCCCCAATTGTCAACCACATTCAGAGGGTTCAGTTTGATCCCATGCTTGATCAGTCCCAGTCCAGCTGGAGTTGGTGTGCTCCCATTAGCTCAGGCACACTGTCTCATTGGGTGAACCCACCCCTCATGGTTCTGAGTTCCTTGCTCATATTTTCCCTCCTTCAGCTTTCAGCTGGACCTTGGGAGCTCAGTCCAGTGCTCCGATGTGGGTCTCTGTCTCTGTCTCCATCCATCGCCAGACGAAGGTTCTATGGCCATAATTCAAGACAGTCATTAGTCTGACTATGAGGCAAGGCCAGTTCAGGAACCTTCTCGTCCACTGCCCAGGGTCCTAACTGGGGTCAACCCCGTGGACTCCTAGGAACCCCATGGATTTATTTCTCAAAAAAGTAAAGAAAGTAGTCAAATTCAAGCAGTCTTTAAGAGGTTTCTGGTAAGTGTTCATAAAAGCCTTTTGGACTTCTTGACAATGGCAATCTACAAGATATCCAAAACTAAGGAAGGATCTCCCTCCTCACATGAGCTTTTACTTCTTACTCTATGCCAATTTATCATATTCTCCACTACTGACCCTCAAAACCATGGCATGTTTTTACCCTTAATTTATTTTCATTGGATCTATCCTGAAGAAGTAATATCTTCCACAGCATTAATATCAGTTTCATCTTTAATCTGATGCTGTTGACGTTTTCTAATGAAAATTCTATAGTAAGCTTCTGAATGATACTTAAAATTATCAAAATGTTATTTTCAATTTTCCATAGTTCATACTTCCAATCATGTCTTACAATCTTAATTCTTGCCTTCAATTCCATTCCATGCAACTGAAAGGTTACTGTATGTTATTAATTCTGAAGCATCATCTTTCCTCTTACAACTTCATCAGTGACTCCATTTCTGAGTCTTACTGTTTTACTCAAATTAAAAGCAAATAGAATATAGATGACTTACAAATTCTTATATCCACAAAATAAACAAATTATTTACTGGTATTCTGAAACAAATTTTGCATGTCAAATATATATTGAACATCTGGAATGGCCTGATTATAAAATGAACTATGTACATAATATTTATGATTATGTACCCACCAGGAACAACCAAATTTAGAATGAAATAATAGTCACTTGGAATAGACTCTCAGATTTATATTTGCCTAACAGAGTTAGCATATTCCTTAACTTTTGATAATCACTGCTATGTTTGGTTAGATAATGACAAAAGTTCCATAGAGATGGTGTGGAAGAGCATCATTTTCTCTAATTGACAAGTTATCAGAATTGCAACACTCTGCATCAACCAAGAAAGCTGATATTAGAAAGGAAGCAAACAGGTTCACCATACCATGCTTGTTTCAATATGGCATAAATTAGTTCTACATAAACATGCATGTACATATGCTTTTAAAAGTTTTGCTGACATATTATTTCAATTTTATTCACTTTGGAACACACACACTCAAACACCAAAGATGCTAGAAAAGCTAATTCCTGGAAGTCCAACTTAACCAGTCCCCATCTCCACGCTTCTGGACTATTTTCAGAAATACTAAAAATTCAATATCCTGATAATTCTGATACATAGGATTAGCTTATGTGGTGTTAGTAAATGAATAGATAATATATATGTGTACATTGTATATATTGCTCTTACCTAATATATATATATATATGTGTGTGTGTGTGTGTGTGTGTGTGTGTTTTATTCACGCGTAGAGAACTAAAGTAATGTATGCACATAGCATGAAAACAGAAGTATGGTTTGGAAACAGAAATTAGATAAGGAGAGTTAACAGAAGGAGGATAGATACAGGAAGGGCAGTAAAGAAGGCTCAAGGTCAAAGTACGTGATATACCTAAACTATTCTACAAGAAGTATCATGACTTACTTTTGTACAATAAATACACAGAAATGCAAGTACTAACAATACGATGTCATCACAAAACTTGCTGCATTGGCACTGTGACAGAGTGAAAACATATATTCAAGATAAAAATAGAATATTGTTATATCATTGACGAGTAAAATAATGCCCCAAGCAATACCTTTTGAAACATATTGTATTCCTTGAGAAGAATGTTACATGGGGCATAGAAAAGAAAAACAGGATATTTGGGGATGTTGAATATTTTTTGAGATTTTTATCCAACTATTGTAAGAAATAGGGCCAAATCAATATTTGACCGAACTCAAGTATAGTTGGAATAGACTGGAATTCTAGCCTGGGTATTTTATTTGTCCTTGGCCTCAAACAATCCAAGATCTATTAGACTACAGGGATGGAAAAGTCAACTTTAGTTAACTACACTACTTACATATTAATGCATAAAAATTTCCTTACGTCTCAGTAAGACAGAAGTCATTCTACTGATAGAAGTGGACAAAGGCAGTTCTTTGATTTATTGGCTTGTTCTTTTTTCTGCTTATATTAAATTCATAATTATTAAAATGAAGATATGTAGTGAGGAGCTGCGGGCTGCATTCCTGCCCAGCTCCCGGCTGCCTGGCTAGCTTATACCCCAAAATAACAACACACAAACTGTGTTTATTTAAACACTGCCTGGCCCGTTAGTTTCAGCCTTTTACTCACATCTTGACTAACCCATATCTAATAATCTGTGTAACACCACGAGTGGTGTCTTACCAGGAAAGATTCAGCATGTCTGACCTGGTGGCTGGCTCCATTGCTTCTGTCCCAGAGAGGAGATGCATGGCTATTGTCTGAGCCATCTGCCTCACTTCCTTCTTCCTGTTCTGTCTACTCCACCCACCTAAGTTCTGACCTATCAGGCCAAGCAGTTTCTTTATTAATTAACCAATGAAATCATCAGATAGATAGAAGACACACCTACATCAAGAATAAGTCTAGAACACAACTCAGTGTTTAATAATGGTTAAAGAACTGTTCATAGAAAATTTCATACAAATAATGACTGAAAATTACTAGATCTAAATTAACCTTCAGTCAAGGACTCTTTTAAGGAACCATTATAGTGTAAAAAGAAAGAGTGGTGGGGAGGGAAAAAAAGAAGAAAAGAGAAGAAAAAAAGGAAAAGAAAACAAGCAGGAAGCAATTAGCCATCAATGAGCAATGGCTTAAAAGCTATACACTTGTCCTGATTCTAAAATTACCCAGGAACTTTTCACACACCACCCCCGTCATGTTCTGTGCTAAAAAGCTGTTGGCTCCATAAATCCCACTTCAGGATGGCCATAGAAGATAATGAGGAACTTTTTAAAAGCAGGAGTCCTATGTAACATTGGATGAAATAACCTGAGACACTAGACAGTGACACACTAGGGTCAGCACTAGCACACTAGAAGTCTCTTGGGTTTTCATTCTTGATAAAGCTATTCATTCTTCTTCCAGACAGAATTTTGTTATTTCTGGATAGCAAGACTTGATGGATGGTACCCACTTTTTTCAACTATCAGTGATTTCTTTTTCCAACTGGGAAGCTATTTGACCTTACCATGAAACACATTCCCTTCATTAGTGTGATATCATGTAAGGAAAACAGTCATCCTAGAACCCTAATGGACAGAGAGACCAAAGAGTCATGAGTGAAGACTGTCTTCCTTTTCCTGAAAGTGATTACTTACCACATTGCTAGGCAAGTTTCCAGCCTGGGGGTCTAAGACTGAGAAATGTTATTTAGAAATAAAAGGCTAAACATGGGGACAAATTTTGTAATAAAATGGTCCAGCAAGGGGAAAGGTAAGGATCATGCTTGGAGGGTTTGAGAAAAATTGAGTTGGAATATAGTTAATAGACTATACTAGCACTTAAGCTTTAAGGACTTGATATTTTTTAACCTCTATATTTACCATAAGGAAAAACATAAGCTAGAGACAAGAAATACCTCAGCCTTTCTGAGACAAGGAAGAAGGATGTAGGATTTAAAATATTAAGATGTTCCCAAGAGCCATTCTAAAACTCATGAAAAATAAGGTATATTCCATATAAAAATATATTGACTAAACTGTTTGAGAAATATGTGTGCACAGATAAAATTCAAATTAACATTTGATAGTCTGAACTTGGCCACATCTCTTGTTTTTATTCCATTTTTTTTATGTTTCCTGGAACTCCAGAGGCCCCTAGTCTTAGCTTCCTGTGACCATCGTGTTCAAGGAATGGATCCTAGGCCTAAGGCAGATACAGCCCACACTTTCCCACAGGCCCAGAGCATTTGGGTGCAAAACCAATCATAAAGGGAATCTGATGAAAAAAGTATAAAGTCTGTAGTTTCCCACCACAGAGGATATCCTCCTTAATTATAAACAGGTCAGGAGAAATTGTGCTTTATTAAAAGATAGTAGGTTTTCTTAGTGTATGTAGCCTGGCTGCATTCTACTTGTTCTGGCTTTTAATTTGCTTGTTGGTCCTGAATTTGATAAGCAGGATTTATTAGTAGAAGCAAAACTTGGCAAAGAGCTTCAAGTGATAAAGCATTGCTATTTTTATTTAATGGTAGCTTCCAGACAAGAAGGCCACACTGGGAATTTTCCGAAATTAAATCTCCCTATAGGTGGTCTCTATCATCACATGAAACCCAGATCTTCCAGGAAGATGACGGAAAGAAATATTCAGGTGAGATTTAAGAATAAGATCATCTTCTTTCTTCATGGAAGGTATTGTAAGTGGCAGTCATTTTTTTGGTCAGATGTCACATTCAAATTGAGCAAGTTAGAAAAACTACACGTTTAAGAGGATGATGTTAAAGGTATAGCTTGGAGAACATTTTAAGGAAAAAAAGGAAAAATATAAGGCAGCATTATTGTTAACAAATCTGAATCCAAAGTGGCAAAAGTGCTGTCAGAACCCAGAAGAACAGTCAGAGAGATAAGAAGAAGTGCTGAGAAGAAAAGTCAGCTTCAGGGAAAAAGGCAGGAATGCAAACTTGCAGAGACAAAACTAGTAGAGACAACAGAGCTTCACATTCCATGCCTTCTCTGGTATCAACAAAGATGGATAATGAAAAGAGTAAGTATAATCAAATGAGTTGTTGAGTTTGATGTGATCTGAGGTGATGTTCAGAACCTGGGAGCGTTAAAATTAGCATGAATGAATGAGTGAAAATCGCCAAGAATACCCATTCTTGTGGGATATTAGTTTAAGATGTGTGACAATCACTTATGCTGTAGAATGAATATTTAATGATGCAAAGATGTGTTGCATTCTTTTATGTTGACTTTATTTTTGTAAAGTGTTACTTTGTCTGAAACTTCTGATTGGTCTAATAAAGAGCTAAATGGCTATGGCTAGGCAAGAGAGAAACAGACATGACTGTCAGGCAGGGTAATAAATCGGAGGAGAAATCTAGGCTTGAGAAAGGGACAAGAAGTGAGAGAAGAAGGGGACGAGGATGCCAGTGGTTAGCCAACCAGCCACAGAGGCAGTCACTGAGTAAGAAGGAAAGAAAGATATATAGAATGAAGAAATGTGAAAAGCTCAAAGGCAAAACATAGTTAAATAGAAACAGGATAATTTAAGTCAGAAAAGCTGGTTACACAGAAGAAAAGCTAAGGCTGGGCATTCATAGGTAAGAAAAAGTCTCTATGTATTTATTTAGTAGCTAGATGGCAGACCCCTAAAGAGTAAAAATATGAAAGTAAGAAAGTAAGTAAATAAGCTACATTTTGGTGCTCAATGTGGAGCCTGTATTTCATGTATGGCCTGGATCTGAGAAAGCAGAAGAAAAAAGAGAGAAGAAAAAACAAAGAGAAGGGATATGGCTCTTTTAAGAAACCCTGCCTGGAGGCCAGAGTCTGACCCCTTTGGGTGGATGGCCTTAGAACAGGAGCAGGACACCTGAGAACACTAGGGAAAGCTTGGGAGACACAGGGACGGGAGAGACAGACACAAGCCTGCAGAAGGAAGTGGGGGTAGGGGGTCTGTGCTCTCTTCCAGGGCAGGTTGCCCCAGGGTCCGCATTCACTCACCAGTTCAGATGGAATGTCAGTGCACAGGATCAGGGATTCCAGGCAGCCCAGGGTTGCAGCCCAGACAAAAGGGCCAAGGTGGGGGCAGGGCGGATGCCCAATCATACAACAAAAGCATATGCTCATCTATGTTCATAGCAGCATTATTTGTAATAGCCAGATCCTGGAAACAACCTAGATGCCCTTCAGTGGAAGAGTGGATGAAGAAACTGTGGGATATATACATGCTAGAATACTACTCAGCGGTAAAAAACAATGACATCTTGAATTTTGCAGGCAAATGGATGGAAATAGAAAACACTATTCTGAGTGAGGTAACCCAGACCCAAAAAGATGAACATGGGATGTACTCACTCATAATCAGTTTCTAGCCATAATTAAAGGACATCGAGCCTATAAATTTGGGATCCTTGAGAAGATAATAAGAAGGTGAACTCCCAAAAAAAGATATAGTAATCCTCCTGGATATTGGAAGTAGACACGATTGCCAGGCAAAATTGGGAACTTGAGGATTGGGCGAGACTGGGCCAAGGGAAGATGGGGAGAGAAAAGTGTGAAGGGGAGAATGGGGGGAGCTCGGAGGAATGGGGTGCTTGGGATATAGGAAGGGTGGATATGGGAGCAGGGAAGCATATATCTTAATTTAAGGAGCTACCTGAGGGTTGTCAAGAGACTTGACCCTAGAGGGTTCCCAGGTTTCCAGGGAGACGCCCCCAGTTAGTTCCTTGGGCAGCCGAGGAGAGGGAGCCTGAAAAGGCCAGATCCTATAGCCATACTGATGAATTTCTTGCATATCACCATAGAACCTCCACCTGACGATAGATGAAGAAAATGACAGAGCCCCACATTGGAGCACCGGACTGAGCTTCCAGGGTCCTGATGAGGAGCAGAAGGAGAGAGAACATGAGAAAGAAAGTCAGGACTGTGAGGGAACCTCCAGCTGGCGACAGATGGGAAAGGTGACTGAGCCCCACATTGGAGCACTGGACTGAGCTCCCAAGGTCCTGATGAGGAGCAGAAGGAGCGAGAACATGAGGGAGAAAGTCAGGAACGTGAGGGGTGTGTTTACTCATGGAGACGGTGGGACAGAACTAAAGGGAGATCACCAACTCCAGTTGGAATGGGACTGATGGATCATGCGACCAAACCCGTCTCTCTGAATGTGGCCAACAGCGGGGGCTGACTGAGAAGCAAAGGACAATGGCGCTGGGCTCTGATTCTTCTGCATGGACGGGCTCTATGGGAGCCTTCTCAGCTTGGTTGATCACCTTCCTGGACCTGGGGGGAGTTGGGAGGACCTTGGACTTAGCATAGAGTGGGGAACCCTGATTGCTCCTTGGCCTTGAGAGGGAGGTAGGGGAGGTATGGGTGGAGGGAAGGGGAGGGAAGGGGGAGAAGGAGGGAAGGAGATGGAAATTTTTAAATATAAAAAAAAAAATAAACCATGAGAAAAAAAAAGAAAGAAACCCTGCCATATAGCAGACTACTTAATTTTTTTTAAGCTAAGTAGAAACAAAAATCTAACAAAAGGAAAATATCTGCCACAGTGCCAGGCACTAGTATTCCAGAGCTGGAGGGCTTAATGCATTCTTGGTCACCTACCTCTGTTCAGGCCTGCAAGCTTTAAGCTTGGCTTTCATACACCTAAGGATGTGGCAGAGCTAGTTGTAGTGATGAGCGGCAGACACTGCCACCTGGCTCCCGCACAGCTAGCTTTACACGTGAAATAACAACACACAAACTGTATTCATTTAAACACTGCCTGGCCCATTAGTTTCAGCCTCTTACTCACATCTTGATTAACCCATATCTAATAATCTGTGTAGTACCACAAAGTGGTGCCTTACCAGGAAGATTCTAGCGTACATCCATCTTGGGCCTGAGCTTCATCGTGTCTGTCTCAGAGAGGAGAGGCATGGCATCTGTCTCATATACAGACATGATGAAGCTCCGGCCCAAGATGGACTTATGCTAGAATCTTCCCAGTAGGGCACCACTCGTGGTGTTACACACATTATTAGATATGGGTTAGTTAAGATGTGAGTAAGAGGCTGAAACTAATGGGTCAGGCAGTGTTTAAATGAATACAGTTTGTGTGTTGTTATTTCGGGGCATAAGCTAGCCGGTAGCTGGGAGCCGGTCAGGATGAAAAGCAGGCCTGCCTGCAGCCCCTCACTACAGCTAGTCAGTCACCAAAGCCACAGCAGATGTCCTAACTTAGCAGTTTAAATGCTCATGCAATCAGAAAGGGAGGGAGATAAGCAGTAAAGTCAGATTTAGATGGGGAAAAAATACTCTAAACCTTCCAATGTGTTTAAAAATGTGCAGAGGCTTCTCAGTCCTCCTCCACCGTCAGCCACATTCAGAGAGCCCGGTTTGGTCCCCTGTTCATCAGTTCCATTCCAACTGGACTTGGTGGTCTCCTGTTAGATCTGTCCCACCGTCTCAATGGGTAAACGCACTCCTCACAGTCCTGTCTTCCTTGCTCATGATCTCCCTCCTTTTGCTCCTCATAGGGACTTTGGGAGCTCAGTCCGGTGCTCCTATGTGGGGCTCTGTCATTTTCTCCATCCAATGCCAGGTGAAGGTTCTATGGTGATATGCAAGATATTCATGAGTATGGCAATAGGATCTGGACATTTCTGGCACCCTCTCCTCAGCTGCCCAAGGACCTAGCTGGGGGCGTCTTCCTGTACACCTGGGAACCCCTCTAGGGTCAAGCCTCTGCCAACCCTAGAATGGCTCCCTTAAGTAAGATATATAATTCCTTGTTCCCATATCCACCCTTCCTATATCCCAACCATGGACGGGCTCTGTGTGAGCCTTGTCAGTTCGGTTGCTCACCTTCCTGGACCTGGGGGGAGTTGGGAGGACCTTGGACTCAACATAGTGTAGAGAACCCTGATGGCTGTTTGGCCTCTAGAGGGAGGGAGTGGGGGTGTGGGTGGAGGGGAGGGGAGGGAAGGGGGAGGAGGAGGGGAGGAGATGGCAATTTTTAATAAAAAATAAATAAACTGGGAAAAAATGTGCAGAGGCTCAAGAAAAGAAGGAGAAAAGATTTAGACAGTTATAGAAAATATATTTTAAAAATAGTTAAAAATAATAAAGTACAACCTTTATAAAAAGAAGTTAAGTAATAAAAGTTTAAGTTACATAAAGATGAAGGATACAGGAAGAATCTGGATCCTATATGGTATCTTGCAGCCTTAGAATTTTTTTGATTGCTGGTAAGCAAACAAGAGCTGCTGAGAGGTATGGAATTGAAAGAATGGGATTGAAAGAGGGATTGCTGAAATAAACCAGCCTATATACTTTAGGAATACCTTAATTTTAAAATAGAAGCAAAACACTCTGTCAAATGAAAGTCAAAAATGATCTGAGGAAGAGGTTTTGTTCGTGCCCCCCCCCCCACACACACACACAGGAAATGAAAGGCTGTAGATTCCTTCAGGGTTGATATAGATCTGGTTTGATCAGGAAGACCTCCTAAATCTTGACAGGTGATATATATCAACAAGACTGCTGATCTTCCCAGGACTTGACCATTATCTCAATTTCCTGAAGAATACCTAAAGATGCCTTCACTCACAGACAAGAGGAAGCAGTCTAAGACAACTATGCCCACATTCCCAAGGGGTAGGGTCTGGGTTGTTTTTGGGTATTTGGTGGATTATGAATGTTTGTTATCATTTAATGGACTACAGATATTTTGCTTTGGGCTATATTTTGATATAATGATAGAAATTTGAAATTTTTGTCATATTATATGTTTCTACCTTTGTTTGAGGTATTGCACTTATGCAATTAATTTAAATGCAGTGTATAAGTGGTAAATAAAGCTAGTAGTTAGTTGATAATTGTCGAACTTCTAGTCACCTTAGGCAGTACCAATTTACTTCATAAAACATGACAGGATGAAAGAAACTCCATATGAAATTCACTTTCAGCATGGCAAGGATAGCCACTTTAGCAAGAAACTGCTCTTGTGTTGATTGTTGACATATGCTGTACAGACTAGACAATTAAGACAGAGGAAAAAGACCATTGAATTTTGACAAGACTAGGTAGGACAGCCCTTTGAGAGTCCTGCTTCTCAGAAGAGTCTACCAGATCTTCTTCTGGACACAGAGGAAAGTGACTGATGAGTTTGCCAATGCAAGGTGGGACAGTTCTTAAAAATTTTCTGTTTCCCTTAAAAATATACAAGATACTGTAGGCTGAAGATGGATGCCCAATGTTGTATAGAAACTCTGGGTGACTGTTCAGAAGGGTCGGATGTCTCTGTTGTTAGGTAATATTATATTCTTTTGGTGTCTTTGGTGGAGATAAAGACTAAATATTATAGTTTTCCTTAATTATGATTAAAAGTAAATTAGTAAAACTTTGGAATCACAAAGTTAAGATAGCTAATGGATTATTTTCTACGAATTTGCTAAGTATAAATGGACTAAATATTATAAGTATAATTTTTACTTGATAACTGTTTTGTTGTATAAGTTTTATTATATTAAAGTTAAAACCTTTTATTTTTATTTGGATAAAAAGAGGGAAATGTCAAATATTAAAGATGTGTTACATTTGTTTATGCTGTTTAATGATACAAAGATGAGTCGCATTCTTTTATGTTGCATTTGTTTAATTGTGTAAAGCTGTGTTACTTTGCCTGCCTGAAAAATTATCATTGGTCTAATAAAGAGATAAATGACCAAAGGCTAGGCTAAATGGAGCTGTCATGCAGAGAGAATAAATAGGAGGAGAAAGGTGGGCTTGAGAAACGGATGAAGAGTGAGAAAAGGAGGGGAGGAGGATGTCAGGGGCCAGATACACAGCCAGTCAGTCATGAAGGGAAGAAGGAGGCAATATATATATATATATATATATATATATATATATATTGCCTCCTTCTTCATTATTTATATATATATAAATAATGATGAAAGGTGAAAAGCCCAGAGGCAAAATGTATTAAAGAAAAATGAGATAACTTAAGTTATAAAAGCTGGCTATAAAGAAGCCAAGTAAGGCCAGGCTTAAGGAAAAGTAAGAGCAAGTCTCCATGTATTTATTAGGCAGCTGGGTGCTGGGCTCCCAAAAAGAGAAAAAAAAAAAAAAACAAAAAAAATACCCAAAAAACAGCCGGGGCGGTGGTGGCGCACGCCTTTAATCCCAGCACTCGGGAGGCAGAGGCAGGTGGATCTCTGTGAGTTCGAGGCCAGCCTGGTCTACAAGAGCTAGTTCCAGGACAGGCTCTAAAAAAGATGCAGAGAAACCCTGTCCCGAAAAACCAAAAAAAAAAAAAAAAAAACCCAAAAAACAAAACCCAAGTACACCCTTTCTCTGTATATTTATAGAAAAATCTTTCCTGTGGTTGCTTCCACAAAGGCATCCCCCTATATATGAGGTAAAACTCTTCAATTTTCTTGTTAAGAACACAGATAGAAAGACATGGTTTCTGAACTATCCCTGCTGTGTGTAGTGTACTGAATGTTGCAAGAATGGAACACTTTCTAGCCCGGTGGTGGTGGTGTCCACCTTTAATATCAGTACTCAGGTGACAGAGTCAGATGAATCTCTGTGAATTAAAGGCCACCCTGGACTACAACAGCTAGTTCCAAGACAGGCCCCTAAGCTACAGAGAGAGAAACCCTGTTCCAAAGATAGACAAAAACAAAAATAGAATGGAACACTTTCTACTAATAGATTGTTACTCTCTCAGAAAGGAATGTGAAATGGAAGAGAAGTAACTGAAATATTTCTTCAAATGATACCCCAATTCCAATTCCAAAGACAGCTGTGATCTCCTTGCAACAAGTAAAAAAGTGTCATGGTTAAATCGTTACTTTCTTTACAAACCTGACTGATGTTAGAACTTCAAACCACCCATTTCCTCAAGACAAAATTCCTAGGCATGTTCAACACACTCCAGGGCCTCAACTCAGCATGTTATTCTTAGAGAGTACTGTAGCTAATCTTGGAGATATATTTGTCTCCTTTCTGGAATGAAAGTGCTGAATCTGACCTTACACCATTCTTTATGGATTTGCAAAGTGAACCTCGAAATGAAAAGATGAGTCTTTTCAGTTCTTTCTAAAGGTCACCAATGCTGACGAGCACGGTAACCTTTAATTTGTGCGTCTCTAGGTACTAGAAACACCAGTGCAATATAAACTGGTATTTTTCTTTATTTTGTTATCTGGTGCTAATAAAGTTCACATTTTCAAACTCAAGCCTGTATTAAAGCCAAAGGGACTGTATATGACTATATATGCCAATTGTGCATAGTTCACAAAGATTAAAGCTCGCTTATTACAATTTACTTTTCTTAGTAAAAAATAAAATTTAGTAATCCAAAGGTATTAAAGTGAGAATGCATCAGTCAATGTAAATGATACAAAGATAGGTGTTTTTTTTTTCCCCAAACATCAATATTTCTAAGGTTGAAGAAATTGCTCTGTGGTTAAGAACTCTTGTTATTTGTGCAAAGGACTAGGGTTCAATTCCCAGAACCCACTCAACAGGTTCACAGCCCACTAAAACTCCATTCGCACATAATCTGATTCCCTCCTCTTGCTACTGTGAGCACATATATACACATGCTCATTCTCACTCACAGACAAACACCAACACATATACATCACTCATGAAAGTAGTCTTTTGAGAATTGGCATCATAGAAATGGCAGTATATTGTTATAGCATGTATACTTGTTTATATTTAACATAAGTATGAAGTAGATCATATAATGTTTCTTGTAATTATGTTATTGTTCTTTAAGTACTTTGACATGTTATAAGATGCAGGTTATACAGATGGTGGTACAATTACTACATAACGAAAGCTAAACATAAAAAATGGTTTGAAGTTATAAAATGTTGTGAATGAAATTCAAAGTCATACATTGCTGTAAAATTATAGTATACAGAAAGCTTACCAGCAAATTAACAATACATAATAAAATTGAAAAATAGAGACAAATTAAAATTATCTTAAATTCTGTGCTTAGGCAGCACATATATTAAAATTGGAATGCTACAAATAAGATTAGCATGGCCCCTGTGCAAAGATGACACACGAACTTGTGAAACATTCCATACTTTTAGGACAACAACAGGATGTCCAAGAAGAGTCTCACATAGTATCAGTGACCAGAGTCCTCAAAATAGCTCAGTGGCTCTGGAATGAACACTTGCATACTGTGGGACAATGGTCTTTTATCCTGTCACTTGTATTATTTTTAATAAAATCCTGATTAGCCAATAGCCAGGCAGGAAGTAGAGGTGGGGCAACAAGAATTCTGGAAAGAGGGAATCACAGTCTGCAGCTGTGACTCAGACACAGGGGAAGCAAGATGTGACTGTCTCGCTGAAAAAGGTACCAAGTCACTTAGCTAACACAGACAAGAATTATGAACTAATATAAGTTATAGAAGTTAATAAAAAAAAAACCTGAGCTACTAGGCCAATGAGTTTATAATTAATGTAGACCTCTGTGTGTTTCTTTGGGACTGAATTACTGCAGGACTGGGCAGGTTGGGAACCTCAGACAACACTTGCACATAAAGATATATGGGTAAAAGTGTTTACTGCATGACTCCATGTGTCACAGTACAGCTTCCATAATGATATCTCCCCCTTTCCCTTTTTCTCTTTCCTTTTTTTTCTCCTAAATCTTATTTTATTTTATTTTGTTGGGGAGGTTGCTCAGATGAAGGACAGATACAAACATCTAGGAAATGAGTGGGACTGGCATGCCTAATGTGAAAGACACAAAGAATAAACAAAAAGGAAGTTTAAAAATTGTCTTAAATTCTTAAAAATTTGTTAATATTCTCAACTTTCATCTTATCCATAATTAACACATCGTTTTTATTTTGAAACACAGTTGCTTTCTATATATTTCTACTTTTGTGTTTTTCAAATCAAACCATTATTATCTGGATAACAACAGAAATGTGTCACCATTTTTAGTTCCTCATATCTTTGATCTCCCACCTACAACTTCAGATTCAATTAAAAATTACAAACTAAATGCCCCTCAACTGAAGAATGGATGAGGAAAATGTGGTACATTTACAAAATGGATGACTATATAGCAGAAAAAAATAACGACATCTTGAAATTTGCAGAAAAATGGATGGACCTAGAAAACATTATTTTGAGTGAGGTAACCCAGATGCAGAAAGACAGTTATCATATGTACTCACTCATAGGTGTTTTTAAACATAAAGCAAAGAAAACCAGCCTACAAAACACAATCCCAGAGAACTTAGACAACAATGTGGACACTAAGAGAGACTTACATAGATCTAATCTACATGGAAAGTAGAAAAAGACAAGATTTGCTGAGTAAATTGGGAGCATGAGGACCTTGAGGGAGGGTTGAAGGGGGAGGGGAGAGGCAGGGAGGGGAGCAGAGAAAAATGTAGAGCTCAATAAAAATCAATAAAAAATTATAATCTGTGAAAAAGTTGTTCTCTGTGACCAGGGATCAGCATGACTAGATTAAGGGGTATCCAGATGGATGATAAAGTATCATATTTTAGTATATCTATAAGGCTATTTTCAGAAGAAATTGAGCCTAAAATCAGTGGATTGGATAAGTAAAAGCTACCTTTACCTTTGAGTGGCCACTATCCAATAGACTGAGTTTAGTGTTTAGATGAAAGAAAAGATAAAGGAAAAGCAATCTCCCAAAGTAAATGTGAATCATCTATTTAGACATCCATCATTCATAAGCAAAATGTTTTAAAGATACTTCTCATTTTGGGTTAAAATAGCACCATATTATTCTCTACTCACAATCACCTCAAATAATACAACAAAAGAGAAATAGGATTATATGCACTATAGGTAAAATTCTAAAATAGCCCCTCTAAAATCCCTCCTTCCTGTTGTACATAAATAGCCTTTTTTGAAAATAGATAAGATGGACTACCATGCTAAATGCCACCAATGATTTACTGAGGACCGATTTGCTCTTTAAAGATGGAACTCTCAAACAGGTGAAAAAAAGAGAGGTCAACACTAGAGGTTTTGAGCAACAGAGGAGTCAGGGAATGTCTCACAAACCACGAAGCTCACAGCTCTAGACTATGCGAACTGGAGGTTCAGAGATGTACTACTTTAGGTGCCCAGGACATAGGCTTATTATCCTTTGCTTTGCATGCCACCAGCCCATCATTAAGCAGGTGGTGCTGCACAACCGACACTACAATTGTTGCAACGCTTGGCTCCTATTTCTTGGTAATCCTCAATAAATTTTCCAGTGACAGGAGTTTGCAAGTTTTGTGTTACCCTCTTCATGGCCTCTTGTCTTTCATAGACATATCTCTGAGATTTACACTCCTGACAGCTCTCTAGAAAGCTTTAGTTTCTTACCATTACTTGAGTTAGTCTGGAGGAAAAAACTCCAAAAGTTCTTATTCTCCTTAAAAAACTAAATCAGCCCTTTCTGCTCATGAAGAAAACCAGAAATAAGGGTTCTGGAGAGATGACTTGGTGGCTAAGAGCACTGGTTGCTCTTGCAGAGGACCCATGTTCAATTTGCAGCACTCATGTAGTAGATCACAACTGTCTCTAATTCCAGCTTCAGGGAATATGTTGCCATCTACTGGCATCTGGGGGCATGCATAGACATATGCACCAAAATACACATGCACATAAAATTTTACACATAAATGAATCAATAAATCTCAAAATGTTTTAAAGAAAAGAACAAAACAGAAAAAGACTATTGAGGAAATCTTTTCTTGCAGTATTTGTATCAAGAATGCAAAAGTTCTTTCATCAATACAAAAGACTAAGAAACATCCTGCTTATGTTACTCGAAAAGAGATATGGCATGCTGTGTTTAGACTGAAGTCGTGTGTGTGCACAGCATCTAGTTTCTTAAATAACAGCTCTCACATTACACTGACCACAGACATTTCACTGAATCACTGCAGAGTTATTCCAGTCTTGAGTAGGAATAATTATTGGTACTTATGACAGTAGACTTGTGTCACCTGGTGTTCAGAGTCTCATCTTGCCTGAATGGAATATTACCAAGACAGGGAAAATTGTCAGGAGTGGTCTTAACAGTATTGAGGTCTTCTGGATAAAAGTCTTGACTAGAAAATCAGCGTTGTTCCTTGGTTGTTGCAGATGGAATTTTGTTCCAATAAAGTGATCATGCAGTATTCAAATTTGAACTGTCACAAGCTCTTATAATTTTTTATAAATAAGCAGGGAAAGGAAATTAAAACAATATATTATACTGACTCTAAATATTTAAAATAACAGATAAGAAATCTTGAGAGTTTGAATGGCCTACCATTTGATGATTTCTATGATTTGAATAATATAAAGGCTAAATTAATTCATTCAGAAATTTTCCAGGAAGAGGTTCACTTGGCTGAGCTTTTTGATCAATGAAAAAAAATATCTACGCACTAAAAGGCACATATGATAAATACATGTTCTCGAATTAAAATTCCATGAGGCTCAAAACAAATAACAAGAAAGAAAAGACTTTCTTTGGAGTGATAAAAAGCTTTAAAAAAGAATCTCAAGGCACCTTTTCTGGAATTTATGATAGAAGGGAAACAGTACTGTGGTTGGAATGAGAATGGACCCCATTGGCTCATGCTTTTGAGCATCTGGTGTCCAGTTGGAGGCACTGTTTGGGGAGGTTATGGAACCTTTAAGAGGTGGTGTCTTACTGGAAGAAGTACATCACAGGACATGACTCTGAGAATGCATAGATTTCCCTTATTACCAGTTCACTATTTCTGCCTTCTGGTTGTATTTGAGGTGCAATCTCTCAGCTCTTATGCTAGCAAACTGACTGCTGCCACCTTTCCTTCACCATATGGACTCTCCCTGTGAAAATATATGTCAAACATAATTAGTTCTTCTGTGAGTTGCCTTTGCTTATTGCATTTTATCACAACAATCAAAACTGACTGATACAAATCATAAGAAAAGATCCAGAGTTCTAAGTTTCATACTAAACACTTGCTAGCATGCTTTCATTATTTGGGATATTTCACTCAATGGGAAAAAACACAATGTCCAGTTTAACCAGTGACTATGTTGTCTCAGCTGTTGACTGTGTTTTCTGTCCTGCCTGGTTTCTGGCCAATCAGCATTTATTTAAAACATAATTGACAGAATACAGAATTGTCCCACACCTTTTCCCCCTCTTTAAAAAAAAGAGAACATAAAAGAAAAAGAGGGGGAAGTTAGTAAGACTCTGTTCAAACATGGATACACACAAGTATGTAACACACACACACACACACACACACAGCCAAAGGAAGCAAGGGAAAATGCTGTGAAGAGACAAATCAATCAACAGAATAAGATTGAGAGAAAAATTAAGTATCCAATATTCTATATTTTGACTCAGTTTAAATAAATTAAACTATATAATTAAGAAAGTAGACCTATACACAAAGATGGATGGCTCACTTAAAAAGAAACTAAAATACAAATAAGTGTGCATTATCATATTTAAAAATAGCAATGAGAACTTCTAATGTATATGAAGATCTTATCATTTATTATAAATAGAAAAGTGTGAAGAACCACTATTTTAGAAGTTCAGAGAAATAAAGAATGAAAATAGGTAAAGGATAACATACCAAAGAAAACCTTAATCAAAAGTCCAGAAATCATGACAAGGGAAAGAAATAAGCTCAAGGATTTCCCAATTAAAAGAAATAAACCTTACAGTGGGGAGATGTTAGAATGACAATGACTTTTTGCTCTGGGTAAGGTCTTCCTGTGTAGCCAAGGTTGCCCTAGTCTTCCTGTGTAGCCCAGGCTGGCCTTGAGTTCATGGTTCTCTTCCATCAGCCACGTGAGTATTGAGATTACAGTTGTGTGCCAGAGTGCCTGTTCTCTCCTTTCCTCTCAGATTCTCCTGCCAACTTCCATTCTCCCTTTTTATCCTTTTCTGTTTTCTGTACTTATTTTTTCAGATATGTTGATAGAAGTCATGTAAGTTAGAAAGCTGTAATACCATCATTGAAGTATTGTAAAAGAAAAAAAAATCCTTTCAACCTAAGTTGCTCTATGCAGTATAAATACATTTGAAATGGCAAATTGAACAGTTGTACTTAAAATTAGACTATTACACTTCTGATGTGTGTTGATTAAAACCCAAAGTCATCACTTAAAAATAAATATGGTATAAGAAATAAAACAATACTGAAGACCCAAAAGACTCACATAGAAGATTTGTTCTAAAAGAATACAGGTTCAATGAAAACAATTAAATGTAAAAAATTAAGAACAAATCAAAATGCTGAAACACACTAACAATAAATTAAATGGATATGATGTATAAATTACACAATGCAGCTCATCATATCCAGGAATAAAAAGGTACCTAGCTTTATGCTGCTTACCTGAATGTACTTAAATTAAAACATGTAAGGAGCAAAAAATACACTTAATCAAAATCTTAAAATATTAATGGTAAATTATTTGAACTGAAGCAATAGATAGATTAGTTTATCTTGAATTATCAAATATATAGAAATACAAACTGAAAGGGTAGAAAAAGTTAATCAATGTTCTCAACTCACTTTATATAATTAACACTTTGTAGAAGGAATGGCGGGCTGCATCCCGCCACTCAACTCATGCACGGCTAGCTCTACACTCGAAATAACAACACACAAATTGTATTCATTTAAACACTGCCTGGTCCATTAGTTTGAGCCTCTTATTGGCTGATTCTCACATCTTGCTTTAACCCATATTTAGTAATCTGTCTAGCATCACGAGGTGGTGGCTTACCAGGAAGGATCCTAACCTGTGTCTGTCTCAGAGAGGAGAATCATGGCATCTGTCTCATTGCCTTCTTCCCAGCATTCTGTTCTATCTACTCCTCCTACCTAATTTTCTGTCCTATCAAAGGGCCAAGGCAGTCTCTTTATTAACCAATGAAAGTAACACATAGACAGATTACCCTCCTACAGAAACACTTGGAAAATATTTCATACTTTACCCCTATTAGCAAAATAAATCTACATTTTTATGAGGCTCTAAGGAACATTCACCCACATAAATTATATACTGGACTTTGCATCAAATTTTATACCAAAGCACTAAAGGTACACTGTGGGCTGCTGGGAGAGAGATGATATCAACAATCTTACCGGCTGTAGATAAGTAAGAAGTATTAGTGGCGCAAGAGTGGCAAGTCTGTGATGGGGTAACCAACAGATTTGTTATTAGATCTGAGGTCTACTCCATAAGTTTGGAACTATAAGGGAAGGTCATTACACTTTAGGAAAAAATAAGCTGTTATTTTGCTAAATAAACATGATGCAACCTCTAAGCTGCCTCCTAAACATTGGTGATTACTCTTACACATTACTGCTGCAGCTGGCTTAGCTTAGGAGAAATGCTTTTCATGGTGGGCAACAATAACTGTGGACACTCCAAACAGTTCAAAGTACAGGAAATAACTGGTGCTCAGGTGCTAATCTACCAATGAGATATTTCTATGATCCTTAAAGTCTCAGGAAACATCGCAAAAGGGAAGGGAACAAGAGTGTAAAAGCCAGAAGACTGTATGTGTGGAATGCTGTGTTACAGGAATGACTTGGCTTTTGTTCCCATGAACTCTCAATACATGTGGTTACTTACACAAGACTTGAGCAAGACTGAGCCCATCAGCATCCTGCCACGCAGGGAGAAAGGACTCATGAGACCCTTCTACCTCCACTCATTTATATAGACAGTTAACTAAAGCTTGAAAAGAGGCTTTTTGAGTGCCCATAATCTTGTGTAGATCTACAGACACTTAATAATTGTGGACATTTAATGATTATGGGGAGTTGAGAGTAAAATGGTTATATATTGATATAGCCACTTGCAAGGTGTTCACATTTTTATAATAACCTCTCACTCATGATTGAATATGCAATCCAAATGAAAATTGTGGTCAAAAAATTTGATGTACTACATGGTTATTATAGGTAATAGCAAAGCACTGTCTTTAAACAATTGAATATTTCTTTAAACAATTAAATTTATTTATTTTATTTATATGAGTATCTTACCTCCATATATGCCACTGGACTACTTGCTTGTGTGGTACCCTTGAAACCAGAAGAGGATGTTAGATGCTCTGAAACGGAAGTCAAAGATGATTTGGGAACTAAACCAGTGTTCTCTGCAAGAGGAGCAACTGATCTCACATGCTTAGCTGTCTTTTCAATCTCCATTTGAAACATCTCAAATACAATAACTATTAACAATTCTCACTATCAAGTCTGTAATCATGGGTAGGAAGGTATGTTCAATAAATTTATCTTGCCATTCCACAGTCTAAAGATACATTAAAATACCATATTTGCACTAAAATACTTACAATTTTATTTGTTAATAATTATTAATTAAGTACACACAAACCAAAATTCTGGTAAAATATTTTAAAAAGAGGTTAAATACGATAAACAATAATCATGAACAAATATTATACTTATTTTTATAGTTCAATATCAACGTATATTGTTTATAAACAAGGAAAACATAATAATGTACATTCAATTATGTAAAAGTAAAAGCAGAAAGATATTTATAGCCAGAAAATTAAATTGTAGATAAAAGAATTTAAGTATAAATGTAATTTTTATTCTATTTCTCTTTAGCAGTAATCAAATGTGTACTAAAGTTAAATATCAAGCTCATAGACACTGCAATGCATAAGTTTACTACACAACATATGTACTGCACAAATCCCACAGTAAATGAAGCCAAGAATATACAATACAACCAAAGAAGGTAAATAATAGCAAATATGACAGGATTCAAAACAAACCCAACAGAGAAAACAAATGATTTGTAGGTGTTGTGGGCATTGATTACACAAATTAAGCTTCACCTATTGCTGAAATCAATACATAATACATATGGTCACTGAAAGTAATGAGGCAGATATATGTATGAAAACACAAAGATTCTAACTTGCTGGCTCTTTCCATCCCTGTCAGTACTTGGAGCTGGACCTCTGGTCTGAAGCTTGCTAGATGAGCACTCCCCACGCCCTTCAAGACAGTCAGGCTAAGTTGTTTCACCCTGCCTAACCATCACAGACCATGTTGACCTTGAATTTGTGACCATTCTTCTTTGGTTCCCCCCTTAGCTGGTATTAAGGGCCTACAACACTAAGTCCAGCAAAAACTGTCTGTTAATGACAAGTTTTGAGCTGGGGACTCATGACAGAGTGTGTTCACATTATTTTTGAATCCCATGTTCACACAGACATTTTTTTAATGGTTTATTTTTTTATATTTAAAAATTTCCATCTCCTCCCCTCCTCCTCCCCCTTCCCTACCCTTCCCTCCACCCATACCCCCCTCCTTCCCTCTCCAGGCCAAGGAGCCATCGGGGTTCCCTACTCTATGTTAAGACCAAGGTCCTCCCAACTCCCCCCAGGTCCAGGAAGGTGATCAACCAAGCTGAGAAGGCTCCCACAGAGCCTGTCCATGCAGAAGAGTCAAAGCTCAGCACCTTTGTCCTTGGCTTCTCAGTCAGCCTCCATCTTTGGCCACATTCAGAGAGTCTGGTTTGGTCTCTTGTTCCATCAGTCCCAATCCAACTGGAGTTGGTGAATACTCTCAGCGGTAAAAAACAATGACATCTTGAATTTTGCATGCAAATGGATGGAAATAGAAAACACTATTCTGAGTGAGAACCTCCACTGGCGATAGAGGAAGAAAATGACTGAGCCTCACATTGGAGCACCGGACTGAGCTCCCAAGGTCCTGATGAGGAGCAGAAGGAGAGAGAACATGAGAAAGAAAGTCAGGACCGTGAGGGGTGCGTTCACCCATGGAGATGGTGGGACAGAACTAACGGGAGATCACACAGACATTTTAAAACAAGCACTTGGAAATACAGACTATTTCTTTAAAGACACAAAGGAAATAACTAAGTATTGATTTCCTTTGGAAAGAAAATTTGAAAGAGAGGGGACAGCTACTTCATGCAGTACACACTTTTATAGAAGTGAAACATTTTCTATATAGCACTCTGGCTATTCAAATATAGATAAATGCCTGTAGTAAGTAAGAAATAACACTGAAAGATTTGTAATTAGAGTTGCTTTTGTGTCTCCTGATTATCAGACTTGAGAGCTAGAAAGCCTTGTTGGGGCTGGAGCATATTCCTCACTGCACAAAACCTGACCTCTAAGGAAGCTCTGTATGTGTGCTCACTGATAGAACAGGAGATGAAAGGTGGGTGAATATACCAAGAAATAAAAACAGCCCAACACTTTCATAAACCAGTTATAGAGTAAGCAATTATCTAAGTCACTGTGAAAAAAATACAGAAGCAAAACAATTTGTGGGAGGATGGGACTGTAATTTATGGGTCACAATCTACCATGGCACAAGAGCTTCACTTTGCTTCTGCTTTTGGGAAAGAGGAGAGAGAGAGAGAGAGAGAGAGAGAGAGAGAGAGAGAGAGAGAGAGAGAGAGAGAGAGAGAGAGAGCACCCTGGCACTCTGTCACTTTCTTCCTTGTTCCTCCTTAATCAGTTCAGGACTCAAACCATGGTACTGTCAATGCTCCTGAGGGTCTTATTTCTCAATTAAATTTCTCTCAAACATTCTAATAGACAAGTGTGTAAAATGTGTGAAATGAGCTCGAATCCATTCAAAGGAATTCAGAGGGATAATAACAATATCCCATCACAGTAATCAAATACACTTAGGACTAAGTTGATACTTTGCCTCTCCAACTCCCAAAGCACTTGATAACTTTAAGGCTTGGTGCCCACTGGAGATGTGCAAACAGGAGCTCGCGCATGTGACTGCTGAGAAAAAAGAGGAGAAAGCACAGAAGTGCCTGGAAACGCAGAAATGGTACTTAACATAGAACTACAAAGAGCAAAGGACAGGCTTCCAGAAGAAGGCGGGATTTTATACAGGAGATACACAGTAACAGCAGTTTCATAGATATATCTCTGATAACTTTTGCATATGCATAATATTTTACCACACATTTGGATTGTGGAAAGCCTCTATAGAAAAGTTAACCCAACCTTTCCTTCACACCCTTATCAATGCTGTGGTGAAAACTCAATAGCTTGTATCTTTGAAATGTTCATTATTAACTATACTGAAACTACAGTTTAGATTGGATAATATTCTATTTATTTATTCTGTGAGTGTTTACATCCCAGAGCTAATACATAAGACAGAGACAAACTCGCGGGTGTTGGTTCTCCCCTTCTACTATGTATGACTCAGGATAGAATTCACATCCTGAGCTTTGGTGAAAGTAACTGATCCATCTCACTGGTCTCCATATAATTTTATAATTTTAAACACAATACTAAAAGTGAAAAAATAGCACATTGATGAGAACACTCATATTATAAAAATATCACAAATGTATGAAGAAACAATTTCAGAAAGATAATACCTATGGGTCAGTGCTTTTGTACATTTAAATATTTATTAATCATTTAGATAATTTCCAAATCTCTATAGTGAGCACATGTAAACATTTAAATTACAAAATTTGTAACAGAATAACTGTATCAGGGATAGCCTAACACCCAGCTTGTCAAAGCTGGGAGAACAGCAAAGCAACAAAGTAAATCCCACAGCAGCAAAGCAAAGCTTTTTTATTATGAGCCTGGACCTTAAAAAAAAGTTTTCTGACATTTGTTCTCCATTTGAACTGAATAAAAAGCACCACTTGAGATAATTTGTTATTTTGATTTATTATAAAGATTGCAAGTATAGCTCAATATAAGACTGAACATGGCCTCCTCTTCTCAGAAGTGTCCAATCTGGCCTCCTCAGCATTTCAGGATTCTTTATGCAGATCCACAGTGATGGCAGAATGAATTCCCTTTAACTTTTGTAGATTTCTTTCTCTATATCTAATGTGATGATATTGATGCCAGCCATATAAGAATTTGCAAAAATAATTCTCACAGAAATGTGTAGAGCATATTCCTCTTGCTGAATGTATATACACCATACATATACATATTATAATTGAAATAAACTGTCTGTGTATAAATATAGATACAGATTGCATACCCTTAAAATGGAGATAGGATCTCACATTCACAAATACAAATGCATTTTGGAAATGACATTTTTTTAAGGGAGAGGATTAGATTTTCTCAGAAGTGAAATGTGTAAGGCCCTGATATTTTTCCATTTTACACAGATAATTTTAAGAGTAAACATAAGGGATTTAAAATTTTTATTTTATTAATAATGTGTGATTTATTTTTGGTACCAAAACGATCTTATTATTTTAGGATGGGCAGAGATATATGCAAGAAAGAAAGAAGGCCAAGATTTAAGGAAAGAGACTGGAATACAACATGCATACACAGACTTGAAACAATCTGGTCATAGGGTAACACAATAACAGGTTTCTCTACACATTTCCCCAGCCTCCAAGGAACAGTCACTGAATGCTAGCATACAAACAAGAAGGACATATTGCAGAGGTAATTCTTCCAGCTGGGAATATAAAAGGCTTGACCAGCCAAAGTCAACGTTTAACAAAGGCTTACCATGAAAAACTCACTCTCTTTCTAAGGAAAAGTGACACTTTTGAATATGTGGCAAAATTTCCATTTCTAAACAGTCACTCATGTACCTCAAAATAACCATCAACTTTCCATTTTTTATATAAACCCAGTTTTTCATAAATATCTGTCTTGCTTGCATTTGCATATGGGCCACTGTCTTTCCATAAACTCAACCCATGTGATGTAGTCTGTGTGGGTAAATGTGGAAAGTCTCTCAGATGGCTTGGATGAATTAGAAGGAAATTAGTTTGCATCTCCCCCCACCGCAAGTAGATTGTCACAATCTGTGCATTTTATTTCCCTTGTTATCATATTTATCTCAAAATTCAGATGCCATCCTCTCCTTTACCCATCTCCTGGTGAAAACAAACAGGAACAATCAAGGGGACATAATCACCTCTTGGTCCTAGTTAAGGACCAGACAGTAGTTAAGAGACTAGAGTGCAAGAATGAGTATTATTGGTTTAAATTTGGCATGTGACCTTGAAGCAATGTACCTTGGTAGATGCCCAAGAAAATCTCAATCAAAGCCCTAAGCACAGAAAAGCAAATGTCCTTGCTGTGCTGTTTGAATGTTGCTGAATCTGGTGTCTGTCAAGATGTCCTTTCAACGGAACCTCTACTTACAGGGACTGCCAATAGGCGACAAAAATAGGCACCTTCACAGTTTGTTTATAGAATATGGCTGATCTCACTTCTGAGAAAGTTTGTATTTGACACAATACTTATGTACTGTATTAAAACATGATTATTCCTATTCACACCAAACAATTAAGAGGGTTGTGAATTTTAGGCTTACAGTGAAAATTATTCATCACTTATAGCTTTAAGGGAGTCTTTCCCTAAACTTCCTTCCACTGACTGCCACACAATAGAAGACTAAACCCTTAATCTTCAACTCTGATTTGCTACACAAATGAGAGTAGCCACAAGAACTCAAAATAATTAAGATGCGAAGATGTTTCTCATTCTCCTAAATTGTGTTGATTTCATCTTGTTTGTGTCTCCTAGTCTTTTACATCTTTATGATGAGTTTTCCTAAGATGAATATCAGATAACTATTTATATTGTTTTCTTTGTCCTTATCAATAACTATGCTGAGAGATCTTATCTATTTCCCATCACCAACCCTATCTCAGCACAATGGTGCTCTCTCTCTCTCTCTCTCTCTCTCTCTCTCTCTCTCTCACACACACACACACACACACACTCACACACACACACGCACATACATACACATACACACACACACATACATTCCTACATTTAAATACAGTCTGCTGATCATTCCGATACAATTTGACTTGTATATGATCTCAGGGCTGACCATTGGTTATTAGGCAATCAGTGGAGGGTGGTTCTTCCCTGAGGAAGACCATTTCTCCTGATTCCAAGGTTCTCCATTTGCTTGCAGGTATTTGTCTAGGGTTGAAACCCTGTGAGCATTCCCTCTTCTATGGTAACATGTCTATTGTTCTCATCCTTGCTCAGGGCAGGCTTGGTGATGCAATTTTGTGGGAATATTTTCTGACATGCCTAAGAGACACAATCTCACAACAAACTGTAGTGAGGAGACGAGCAGGCCTGCTTTTCATCCCACCAGGCTCCCGCACAGCTAGCTTAGCCCCGGAAATAACAACACACAAATTCTAATCATTTAAACACTGCTTGGCCCATTAATTAGCTCTAGCCTCTTTCTGGCTAACTCTCACATCTTGATTAACCCATTTCTAATAATCTGTGTAGCACCATGAGGTGGTGGCTTACCGGGAAAGATTCAGCATGTCTGACCTGGTGGCTGGCTCCATGGCATATGTCTTACTGCCTTCTTCCTCCCAGCATTCTGTTCTGTCTTCCCCACCTACCTATGTTCTGACCTATCAGGCCAAGCAGTTTTCTTTATTAATTAACCAATGAAAGCAACAGTTAAATAGAAGACCCACCTACGTCAACAAACTTTCTGCTCCTTAGGCTGTTACAATCCTCACATCACTTCCTTCAATGATTCTAGAACCTTAGCTGCAGGCGTTGTTCTGTTGATATATCAGGTGGGGCTTGGCACCATAGAATCTCTTGCTCCTCTGCATTCAGATTCATTGTGATCTTTCTGTTATGGTCTTTGTCTGTTGTAAAGAGAAGTTTCTTTGATGAGAGATCATAACTTTACTTAGGTATTGGATAAATATTTAGATTTCAGTTAAGAATTATGCCAGGACCCCTCCCAGTCCTGACTTCCTTGCTCAACTTCTCCCTCTTCTGCTCTTCAACTGGACCTTGGGAGCTCAGTCCAGTGCTCTGATGTGGGTCTCTGTCTGTATCTCCATCCATCGCCAGACAAAGGTTCTATGGTGATATTTGAGATATTCATCAGTGTGACTATGGGACAAGGCCAGTTCAGGCACCATCACTTCTGCTTTCCAAGGACCTAGCTGGGGACAACTCCGTGGACACCTAGACCCAAGTCTCTTGCCAACCCTAAAATGGTTCCTTTAATTAAGATATCTTCTTCCCTGCTCCTATATCTGCCCTTCCTCCATCTCAACCCTCCCACTTCCCCAAGCTCTCCCCAATCCTTCCCTTCTCTCTTCTCTCTCCCCTTCTCCCCATCTCCCCACCCCACCCCTACCCTAACCCCCATGCTCCCAACTTTTGCCCAGCTATCTTGTCTGCTTCCATTTTCCAGGAGGATCTATGTATATTTGTCTTTGGGTTCACCTTGTTATTTGGCTTCTCTAGGCTTGTGAACTATAGGTTCAATGTCCTTTGTTTATGACTAGAGTCCACTAATGAGTAAGTACATATCATATTCATCTTTTTTGGTCTGGGTTATCTCACTCAGGATAGTATTTTCTATTTCTATCCTTTTGCATGCAAAATTCAAGATGTCACTCTTTTTTTTTTTTTTTTTACCACTGGGTAGTACTCTAATGTGTATATGTTTCACACTTTCTGAGACAGTGTACCTGATCTAATGGGAGCTCACCAAATCCAGCTGGACTGGGGCTGAATGAGCAGGGATCAAACTGGACTCTGAATGTGGCTGACAATGGGCACTGACTGAGAAGCCATTGATAATGGCACTGGACTTGTTTCTGCTGCATGTACTGGCTCTTTGGGACCCTAGTCTGTTGGGATTCACAACTTCCTAAGCCTGGATGGAGTGGGGAGGGCCTTGACCTTCCCACAGAGCAGGATACCATTCCCTCTCTTAAGACTAGAGGGGGAGGGAGGAGGAGGAGTGGGGGAGCAGGAGGGGAATGGGAGGAGGGAAGGAAGTGGAAATTTTTAATAGAAAAATAAATAAATAAAAAAGAATTATGCCAGTCTAGTAAAATGGGGATTGAAGGATGTCATACAAAATCCATACTTCACCATCTTTGTGCAGTTTGCCATGTTTCCAGTATGATACATGCTTTCCTTCTTGCTGCGTGGGTCTTAATCACAACTAAAGAGCTATTGGTTAATGTCAGGATATATTTGCCAATGTGCTGTCATTAGAGTTACTTTTCATGCAGGTCTTTGCTGTGTTTCATAGGCTGTTTATAGGTAGGTACAATTGCTGATTGCTTTCCTCCACTGAAAGTTTGCATATCACCTTCTACCTGTACCATCAAAGATAGTCCTCCGAGAGGAGGCTTTCAGGTTATGTGTGTGTGTGTGTGTGTGTGTGTGAGAGAGAGAGAGAGAGAGAGAGAGAGAGAGTAAGAGAGAGAGAGACAGACAGAGAAAGGGAGAGGAAGAATAAAGAAAAGGAGGCTATGAATTTGAAAGAGGAAACTAGAGGAGAAGATAACATATTATAATTTCAACAAATATTAAAAATATTACAGTGGTGAAATCACCTTGTGATACATTGTTACCTGTTGAATGATGGTTCCATTTAGAGATGCCAGCCATCACAAGCATGCAAAATATCACTAAATTCTTGCAGGTGATCTTACTTCGGTTAGGAAGCAGATGTACATGACTACCATTTTGAATCCTTTGTTGCCCAGGTTGCTTCCAGACCAGCATGTTTCCTTTTTCAGAGTTTCACCACACATTTCATTTCCCTACATCTCTCAAAAGGCAGCATGTGAGGACTGCATCACTATGAATATTGCAAGAGATTGGTTAAACAATATATCAGTATAAACAGGTGCAAAGGCTCCAATGAGATTATCTAGGATCCAGTTCCTCTGGAAGTATTATAGTCAGCATGACCGAAGTCAACGAACTAGGATGTCACCCAGATTCCAGTGTGTTAGAAAATAAAAAAGAAAGTAGTAGATGACACACATGCTCTTACTGAAAGACAAGCCATATATGATGGATATGTCATTTATGTAAAGTTATTTCATAAGGAGAAATTCTTTTTGAGAAGTGCAGAAAACATTTTAGAATATGTCTCTCCTAAAATGAACTAAATGGGTTATGTTTGACTGATTTATTGCATGAATATTTGTTGAACCTCGGCCATGAACATAACGAGGAACAAAGCAATTATAGCACTCTCCCTAATGGGAGCTACTAATGACTATTTTTGCTCTGAATTTATGACCTGTGAGATCTGGGGTGTTTTCAAACAATTTTTCCAAGACCTTAGTTAAGTTCTCAGATCTTAAGTAAAATAGAAATGGAAAAAGAAATGGTTTTAAACCAACAGGATGATACCTTGAGCAACAAACACCACTAAGTCTGCACATTTATATGGCTGAGTCAGTGGTCATCCTCTCTGAGAGCAGAAAAAAAAGCTGATGGTGGTGCACAACTCAAGAAGCACTCAGGGTTCTGAACCCATTCATTCACTCCCTACCCACTGTCTATTTCTCCAAATATTTTATCTCTGTTCTCTCACACCATAGTCTCAGAAACAGTTCCTGGAATAATAAATAGCAGCCATGAGAGAAGTATAGACCTAGTCTTGTAAACTTGTTTCTTTTTACCAAAGTAAAAGAACACATCAGAACCTGTAAAAACCCATTTATTTTCTCATTAAGTAGAAAGGAAACCTAGGAAATTAAATATCGTCAACAGAGACTATTTGAAAACCCAGTGTATGGTGGTTTGACTTTAATCTCAAGATATTTAAGAAGGAATCAAGAAGATCAGGGGTCAAGGACATTCATGGTTACACAGATGAGATTATTCACAGTTGTATGATATCCTTTCTCAAATAACAAGTAGAAAAGAAAAAAAAACACTTTAGTAATAATAGAAGATATCCCTGCCCATAATTAAGCCATTCACAGCTAACATGATCTCTTAAAGAGCACAATATTTTTACAGTAGCAAAATCATGGCTTGCTTCTTAAAGTAGAGGGAAAATATCACTTAGGTAAGCACACAATGCTATCTGACACATGCATCATCTATACATGCATCATCAAAATTATGACTTTTTAAAGTGTTCATTGTTTCATCTATCTGGACAGTGAATTCCAAATTCTGTTACCTCTTCAGGTAATTCTATTCATCATTCCTTCTATTTTTCTACTTTTAATCAACAGTACTTTGTGTTATCAATAATCCTGAATGCTGTGCACATTTTAGGAAATTAATGCATCATTAAAGATTATTGACAACCTCAAATTTTAAATGGAACTAAACTTTTCTTCCTATCATAATCTATATTGGACTCTGCCAAATTAACAAGCCCCCCACACAAACACTCACACACACAGTTTACATCAAAAGAAACAAATTTCTTTGAAATTATTTTAATAGGTAAAATGGAAATAATACATTGCTTCAAACAATATGTTGAGTTAGAATTTACCAGATGTTACCCTAAGTCATCAAGTCTTGCAGGCCTGTGATTTATAGATGGAAATAATCATGAACAGGATGACCATATAGCCGTGGGTAGGAGAAATCAGTCAGTTGATTTTCTGACACACAGACCTGAGGGCCTGAGTTCAAGTTCCTGTTGCTCATACAATATCTGGTCACAGTGATGTGTTTGCAATCCATTGTTGAGGAACTGAGGACAAGGGCACTCACTGGCCAGCTGACCTCGCAGAATGGAAAACTCTTTTGTTTCAGTTTCAGAGTGTGATCCAAGAAGACACTCATCATTGATTCTGATTTACACACACACACACACACACACACACACACACACACACACACACACACACACACACACACCCCCACACACACCATACACAAATAAAATAAAAGATGTGAAAGAAGGAAGCCATAGCAAAAATAAATAAGTAAATAAGAAGAGGTCTAACTAAGAGGTGGATAAAGAAAAAGAATTATTAGCAGCAAGAGAAAAAAATAAAATAAAGATGCAAAGTGAAAAATTACCAAATTACCCATTTAAATTTAAAACATAATGGGCAAGAGTTCATTGCAGAAGTAGAAATATTGCTATTGTAACAATACAGTACAATTAGGCTTATCTTCTTTTCAAACATCCCCTGTGCATGTGTATATATTTCTACATAATTATTCAGTTTGATACACAAATAGATAAAAATACTTTTGAAAGGAAATCTACAAAATAATCTCACAATGATATTGATGAAATAATATTCAGTAATATGTCACCAAACATAAATCAATGGTTAAATAAAAATGTTTGATATAAATAATTTAGGAATACAAGTGTGGTATATGATCATATAGTCTACTAAAATGAGTTATTATACTTGAACCTTAAAGGGGAAAACTCACAACAATGACTCCAAGGCTGATGGAAGGCTTTAAAAAACTTCAAAGCCCATAATGGCTACAGATCACTTAGGATTTTAGAATTAGGTAGATACAATTAATACATATTGATCAGAGTGGTAAAAGTGAAATGATTTAGTGGGCAAAGTGCTTTCCTTAAGATCCAAGTTCAAATCCCTAATACCTATGTAAAGCTGGGTGAAGAAGGTTACTTCTGTGATCCCATACAGGTAAATGAAAAGCAGCCTGGAGCACCCATCGAATAATATGCAGACATCACCAAACAACAGTAACAAATAAATAAGGCTATTTTCAAATAGGTGAATGTGATAACTAGCGGCCATGACTGCCCTCTCTTCTGCACATGTCTGTCATGGCACCTACATGCCTGCACTTGATAAGTACATTTGTCATATCATAAGCACAGGGACAAATACACCCAATATATATGAACACACAAAAATAAATTTAGAAATTAAAAGTAAAAAGTGAATGCAACCAAGGGTATTGGTACATGCCTGAAATCCTAAGATTCCAGAGGTGAAAGCAGGGGGATTAAGAGTTCAAAGCCAATGTCAACCTCAGTGACATGTGTGACATGAGCCACTGTTCCCTTAAAGAAGCAAAATGAGGCAATGAGGAAATGCTCACTTGCCACATTTGGTTAAAGATGCAGAGCCATTGAACCCTTATGACCCTGATGTAATTGGTAACAATTACCACAATGACTTTGGAAAGTGGATGACAGAGTCAGCAAATGCTAAATATTTGTGTCCTTAACTGCCCCTCACTTCTTTGAACAGAAGAAGATGTTTTAAATATTTTCTCATGCTGAGAAAAGTTTCAGGAGGGTTCTTTCTCACTTTAGAGTTGCTCTCGGATGCTGACCTCATTTTCTTTAACCATTTACATGAGAAACAACTGCGACTGTTAGTTATTCCTCTGCCCTTATGGAGCAGATGTAAATCTTTTCAAAAGCCTATTGCCAGTCTCACAAACAAGGCCAGCATTCCGGAAGAGTTTGGAGCCTCCTTCAGTTCCTTTTTTTCTAGTATCTTCAAGTTTGTATTATATAAATCTCTCACTTATTTCCTTACAGTCATTCCATGAGCTTTTGAGCTATTGTGAAAGAGGTGTTATTTCCTGACCTTTTTCCTCAATCTGTTTGTCTGTCACTTCCATAAATTAAGGCTGTTAATTTTTGTGTTAATTTTGTATTCTGATACTTTGCTGAAAGTGTTTATGAGCTGTGGAAGTTTCTTAGTGGAGTTTTTAGGGTCTATTATGTAAAAAATAACTTATCATGTACAAATAAAGATATTTTGATTTCTTCCTTTCCTAATTGTTACATCTTTGATCTCCTTAGGTTGTCTTGTTGCTCTAGCTAAGGTTTCAATTTCTATAATTTTTCTTATCGAACCTCTACTCTCAAAATTTGGGGAACTATGGGAATAGAAGCAGGAAGAGTGTAAGAGCAAGGATAGGTGAATGAAGCCAAGCAGTGATTTCCAGACAAAACAGAGCTGATGGACACAAGAACTTTAGAGGCTGTGGCAGCATCTACAAAACCTGCACAGATTAAAGCCAGAAGTTCCCAACATTGAGGGTATGTGGACAAGAGCATTCCTAAGCAAAAAAACCCCTCCATTTGAATCTGCTTTCAAAGGAAAAAATATTTATCTCTAATGCAAGTTTTATATACTAGATTTAAGGGAGGGTCCCATGCCTGGAAGTAGATTTCCAGCTTAAAATGAACTGAATGGTATTTTTGTAGACTTTTTTTTATCTCACATCATTTGTTTGGGAATGTTTTGTTGTACTGGTGTTTTGCTTTTATGCTATGGTTTACAGGTTTTTGCTTTTATGAAGTGTGTGTGTGTGTGGGGGGGTGTGTGTGCGTGAATATCTGTGTCTGTGCATTCCTTGTGATTCCTCTTTGTTTTTGTTTTTTTTTTTAAATTCTGGTTTGTTTTAATTTTGCTGTTTGCCTGTTTGTTTTCTAAAGAGAGAAAAACAAAATGGAAAAAAATTGAATGTGCAGGCACTGTCTTGCAATTAGAAGTAGGGAAACCACCATGATCAGAACTGAGTGTAGACAAAAACATTATTTTCAGTAATAAAAAGGAAAGAGTAAAAGAGTTGGGTCTGAAAGGAAACTGAGGGAGAGTGGATCAGTGGGGAAGTGGAGGATGAGGGGCAGCTGAAGGGAGTGGAGTGAGGGAAAACTGCAGTCAGGATGTATTGTATGAGAGAAGAACCTACTTTCAACCAAAAAAAGAAGAGCTGGGTAAAGTCAGACGCCCCTAGTGCACTCCTTTAATCCCAGCACTCCAGAGGCAGAGGCAGGTGGATCTCTGTGAGTTCACGATCAGTCTGGTCTACAAGGCAAGTTTCAGGACACCTATGGGAACACAGAGAAACCCTGTCTTGAAAATAGGAAAACCAACTAACTAACAAACAGAGTTAGGAGACATCTTTCTAAATTGTAATTGATGCAAATTCAAAGGGCAAGTTGGTCTCCTTGTCTCTATGAGATCTAAAGTCTTTCAGTTGGTGTCTCTTTCTAAATTTCTAAGCTATCTTCTATCTTGAATCTAAATAATTGAAAGTAGTGTCGGAGATATAGCCACCCCAGTTCATAATGGTCTTCCTGCCCACCCATAATGTAACAGTTCAATTAGGTTACCCTCTGCTCTTTAGACTCCACTGTTAGGCCTTTAATGGATTTCCTTAGCTGTTTAAGGTTGTGGGCTATAAGTTGTAGCCCATTGTTTTTAACAGAAACAAGACCACATACACTGCCAAAAGAATGTACTATAAAACTCATGGCAGCACCCTTAAATATAATCTCAAACCTGAAATTAAACCATTGTATATCAGTGGTTGAATGCACATGTAAATGATCACATAGTCACAAAAGAGTAGTTATTGACCTTGAGAGCAAACAGGCTACAGTGCTAGGAAAGAATACCATTACACACACACACACACACACACAGAGAGAGAGAGAGAGGAGAGGAGAGAGAGAGAGGAGAGAGAGAAAGAGAGAGAGAGAGAGAGAGAGAGATACATGCATGCAAATGCATACACACACAACATAAAGAAAAAGAAATCAGTCATAAACTAGTATATTGTATTTGATTTAACTTCTATAAATTACAAAAACGTATGGCTTATATATGGTTCTAGGAATATGGTTAGTGAGTATTCTTGGTGGGAACATTAAGAGAGTGACTCAAAGAGTGATGGACAGATTCTGTCTCCTGTTCAAGAAACTGGTTCCTAGAGTGAATTCAGATTGTGAAAACTCAGCACACCGGATGGCTATGAACGATGCACTTGTCTTTATGGATATTGCATTGAACACTAAAAAGTCACCCAGGGATCTTGTTAAACATACAGACTTTAGGGCTGCCGTTCCAGAGCCTCTGATTTAGAATATCTATGAAGGCGCTGTGATGGGAGAGAGTACTTTAAGAAGCAGGTGGTCTTGGCACACTGGAAAATGCTGCTTTTGAGGGCCATAAGGTAATGAAACTCCAGATACAGAGTCTTTCAAAAGACCGACAAGAATTAAAATCAAAAAGGAGAAAACTTAAGCTTGACAAAGAACCAAAGCAGTGACATAGAGTTCTCTGTCTAGAACAGGGGCACAACATGAAAGTAAACAGGTATGACTGGGTAAATCAAGTGAAAGGCTCTTTCTACTTCAGCTTGCTGTTTGTAAAATGCTCCAGATAGATTCCATGAACAGGAGCAGTAACTTTGGTGGTAATGGAACCCACAGAAGACCCCAGGTAGAGCAAGTGGTTGGAGGTACAGCTCAATAAGCTAGAAATCTGATCTGCGTCCCACCCTGCCATCTCCAAAATTAATGTAGTCATTCCAGTTTCACTACCCAAATCTACTCCCATTTCCCCTTAGCCTGTAATGTAAAGGAACTTGTCCCAGGTTACTGTGAATTGGGCATAGCCAAGCTCTGCTGAGTGTTACTACAATAAGCTGCAAGCTGTTTCAGGTTTATTGAACTGTTTGTGCCAACACAAGAGTAGAGTTTGCAGAAAATGGTGAGCCCAAAGAGTGTTCTCTGAAGCATTCTGGGTGACTGAGGAAATAGAGGGCTAAGCAGGATTCTGCTTTATAGATTCTAATGAAGAGGAAGTTATTGTAACATTTTCCTAAGTAATCTAACATATCTAACAAACCAAGTATGCCTATCTTCTGAATATAAAACACTAAAAGCTATAAGGTGTTGTTGCAGAGTATAGTCTCTGTGACCCCCATTTGAAGATTCACAAAGCTTTTCTTGTTCTGTCCCCTTTTCTGACTTCTTCCCTGCTACTGTCTCCCTTACAGGACAGCCTGCATTTTCTCTATAATAGATGTTGAATCCCCGATTCACTAGTCTATAGCTTTCCTGTTTTGTCTTTTGACCTATTTTAAAACTAATGGATTTGTGTGTGCCCCTTTTAAATCTTCCCATATCTTCCTCAAATCATGTGATTTCTACCCCCTTTTGCTGTCACTTTGGTTTTTTAAAAAAGTAAATCAATACAGTGCCTTAAAAAAAGCCTTGGTACGCTTGTCAGTAAATATACTGCCTTCAGTTACTTGTGCTCACTAAATGCTGAGTGATATAATATCAGAGCATCTCCTACTGAAGTAGGGGAAAGGCACTATTGTGAGCTATTAGTTTAGGATTGATTTCTTTAAAGATATAATATATTTTTTATGTATTGCATCTAACCTTGTTATTAGTTGGATTTTGTGAAGAGCTGTTTTCTTATTTGTGTGCTATAAGGATGATTTCTGCAGGGGTAAGATGCTGCATTTGTTTCTGTAGTTTATATGCTGGCAAATGCCATTGGAAGCCATTTAATCAAATATAGCTCTTCGTGTTTCCCATGCATATTCTAAAGCTTAGACTCAGAGTCAGAATGCCTAAGTGGACACTAATGTATCTCAGCCTCACTGTTTGTATGTCCTTACCAACCAAATGGAAACATTAGTAATAGGGCTACTTTGTGATATTGGCAATCAAGGACACCATGCACAGGAAAACACAAACTGATAAGCATTGTGAAAATGCCTGTCGGTCCTGCACAATCAGAAAAGTCCAAGGAAAGTCGGTGCCAGAAAAGATCAGGTGATTTACCCAGCGATTCCCTCATCAATGTGTGAAGGGGAAGCCTAGCCAAAAACCTTGTTTTGTAAGGCGTGTCCCCCTTGGTCTAAAGGCGTGTCCCCCTTGGTCTAAAGGCGTGTCCCTCTTAGGCGTGTCCCCCTTAGGCTAATATTGACTTATAAAATCTTGCGGGCCTTTGGCCCGCCTGCTCTTTGTTTTCCTGCGCTCCTCGCTGGAACCTTGGATTTGTAAGTTCCCTTTCCTTTCCTTTATTAAAACTGAATTATATATATTAAAGCTTGTCTGGTGAATCATAACTGCCGATCAACCACGCACCTTCAAGTGTGGAACTTGCAAAGCTGTCAGCATTCTCTGAACCATATACAAGAAGACATGAGCCCAGTGTAGTTCCATAGGAAAACAGAACCACAGTCAACACATGTGCTCTACTCACAAGGGCACAGCAGTATCCAGCTTCCATTCCCAATAATTCCAAAGACCCGCTAGCTATGATAGCTGGCCAGGCTTTAGATTTCCACTTTACCTTGCTTTTCATCATGTTTGGAAGGTGTATTCAGCATTTAGTTTCTGGTTTTAAATACATGAAGGACTTGGATCAGAATTCCCAGCAGTGACTGCCACAGTATTTATCAGTACCTGGATACCCTCATTTTGAAGAAGGTCCATGGCTGCTCCTCTCCAGGCCTCCTCCACTAGGCCTGTGAGCTTCCAGACACATATTAGTAACTGTACTTGTTGGCCTGAGAAACAGCTGACTCCTTCGACACTCCTTCCCCCTTTTACTCTGAGCCAGAATGAACCTTACTTCCATAGGTGCTTTCATTAGGTATTTGGTGAGACAGCTGGTCATGTTGCTCCTGAAGTCAGGAGAAAACAGACAGACACGAAAGCCTTAGGAAAGGCCCCATTCCTCCAGCCATCATCCCCTCCTGAAGTCTCTACAGCCTTCCTAAACAGTACTACCAGAAGAGGACCAGATGTTCAAACAGAAGAACCTATGGGGGATGGTTCTCCTTCAAAGTGTTACACAGTAAAATCAGCTAATCCCCCACTCCCCAGTTTGAGTGTCTAGGATGTTTTTGTTCTCCTTTATTGATTATTTATTTATTCTTCGACCACTTTATGTATGCATTCAGTGTATTTTAATCACACCCATCCCTATAGCCCCCTTGGATCGGCCTTCTTTCCCAATAGACCCTTCCTCACAAGTCTTGCTTCCTTCCATTTTCCAGCTTACTTTTTTTAAAGCCCGCTAATCATAACTTTTTGCGTCCTGGAATAGCGCATTGGTCTCCAGCTAGAAATATGCCTCCCCCCATTGCTGACAAACATCCTCACACATCCAGTGCTTAATAGACCCATTTCTCGGCAACCCACTCATACTTCAGCCCACCACAATCTGGCCTCTTCCCTCAACAACAGCAACAGATCTCCTGTCTTTATTAAAGCATGTTTTCCTTAAAGTTGTTATTACTGCCAAATGAAAATAATTGTAGGAGGTTGTACTTCCTTTAGTCATTATTTTCTGAATGTGAAGGTGTAGTTTAAAGAGTCTAACTTGGGACATCATGAAATGACACTTGGGCTCCTACTTAGTCTTTCAATGTTAGTTTTTGGGAAAAGATAATGTACCAAATATAGAAGTGAGACCATGTTCTTGTACAAAGGTACAGTTTTGAAATTTTTAAATTCGAGAACTATAATAAAGCAAGCCTATTGTTTCAAACCATTATATTAAATAAAGTAAAATTCAAAGGATCAGAAGTGAAATACTGGAATATGACTTATGAATATGCTTAGTCAACAGGAGGAATTCTTTTTAACATATTTAAAACAAGAAAGTATTAAGAATTTGTTTTTACTTACTCTTTTCAGAATGTTTGTGACTCTACCAAAAAAAACCCAAAAAACAAAACAACAACAAAAAATGAGTGATAGCTTAATGGTTAACTGTACATACTCTTTTGCAAAGGCCTTACGATGTGGTTCTCAGCACCCACACTACGGGGATCACAACCCCTATAACTTCTGTTCCAGGACATCCAACACCTCTATCCCCAGTGGATGCCTGCTTTCAAGTATAAACTGGTCCACAGAACTGCATAAATATTTACATTAAGATGATAAAAACAAATATATAGGATCAAAAACCACTCATATATGAATGTTCAATCCCCAATATGATAAGGTAGAAAAGTACAATTTTCGGGGAAGGGACTAAGTTCAAAGGCAAGCCCTGGGTAATAAGGTCTTCGCAACAGAGCCCTGAAGATTTGTCTGTCATCCACCTTGTGGGAAAAGAGCAAGAAGTAACCAACTGAGAAGACACTGCCAACTTGTCTGGCACAATGACTTTGGAATTCTCAGCCTCCTGTACTGAGAGAAATAAGTTCTTGTTTACAAATCACCCAGTCTATGGTATTTTCTCATAGTGGCCTGAATGGTCTTTGTCACTGCTGGTGACAAAATGGTGATGACTTTCTCCGTTTTAAACAGGGCTTTGGGGGAAAGTGGTCAAATCGAAAAGTACAAAGCAAGGATTGTGTGTACGTTTGTGTGTGTGCAAGGTCTGAAGCTTCAAGAAATTTGATTAAAAGAGTGGCTAAATCAAAAGTGCTCAGAAAGTGTGAACATCAGGGTGAAAACCAGTAATAAAATAGAGGATGAGTCCTCTGCCGGCCTCCACTGCTCAGTGTTTGCGCAATAATGAAACAGCAGAGACAGTGACAAGAGGGAGGGGACGTTTGCTGAAGTCATCCACAATCCCGAATCACCCCTTTGTGACTTAAAACTTACCGTGTCTCTGGCAAGGGAAATGAAGTTAAAAACTCTGTTACATTCTTACAAAGTCCACAAAAGGCACATTAACATAGTCTTATAACTGAACATTTAAATTTTTCTTTGGATTATGTAATGCTCATATGAAATAGATCCTTCTGGAATGCAGATGGAAGGAAGAATTTTAGATTAATGGTCCAGGGATCAAAATTCTAATCTAGGACTTAGACAACCTTTAACAGGACCCCAAATCTCCCATTTCTCTGTGCTTCATTTTCTTTTTCTCTGAAGCAGTAACTGGGGCGGACTGAGTCATCTGTAGGCTCGCTTTGGCTCTGATGCTAAAGGGGAATAAAACACAAACAAATGGGCTCTTCACCGGGTACTTACTTGCTGTTGAGCACAATTGCTTCCTTTTGGTAGAAGGACATGATCATTGCATTTATTTTTTAGGAGCATAGTTGTTTTACATTTCCACAGTGTGCCTATAAAGCTATGTGATACTTTTCAAACAAACATAATTAGGAATCATTCTTTTGAATGGTTCTCATCCATCCACAGACGGCAAAGTCCAGAGGTTGCAAATGGACTCTAAGGAATACTTTATCAGTTTGAAACTCCTGGAATTAGGGCTCATAGGATGGCAAGGCAGGGAGAAGTGTGTGCTGCCAAGACTCACAACTTGAACATGATCCCCAGAGTCTCCATACTTGAACAATGGTGGTGCACACGTATGAACACAGCAATGTAGTCCTCTTTCTTAATGATTGCTGCCTTTTAACCTATGGCTATCCTAGTCAGCAACTCCAATGCTGCAGCCACCAGCAGCTGCTAGACACAAGAGCGGCAGTCTGAGAAAATTCTGTTCCCTCTGGAACTGACTTTTTCAAAGCTACTAAGAGAAGTTATCTAAATCTCTGTCCCACTAAAGAACACAAGAGTCAAAGATTGAGGTAGAGTCCTGCTTCCCAGAGAGGCTGAATAGCAAGCAACTCGCCTAGCTCACCTCATGTCTTCCAAGAAGTTCTTGAGCTTTTTCTTGCCCCTCGTAAACCCTTCTCCACCTGGCTCCTTCCTACAACTTCCTGTCAGCTAGTTGCTGACTCAACCTCCAGACCGCAGGTGAATTTTATTTAATCAAACACATCTTTGCATGGTTAAACAAATGTTCCAGAGCATAAACAAAAGTAACACAACTTAAACTAATATTATACAACACAAAACACACACACAAACTAATAAATAATGAAACAATCTCTTAAAATGAAAAATGGAAAGAGAAACAGAATTAATTTCTGAGCTAAAAAATGGCTACTTTCAACTTATTCAGTATCTTATCAATTTATTTGCTTATCAGTGCTATCTTCACTAGACACAAACTTTAACCTCTTAAGTGTTTTTAATTTTTTTTGCAACAATGAGGAAATTCTCAAAGTCAGTATTGAACATGAGAATGGGGTAATGGAGCACCATAAGGCAATTTTTTTTTTCTTTACTGTGTGGTTTATTTAGAATACAAGAAGGTAGTTTTTTTTCTTATATGACTGGTTAAACTGCAATTTTTCTTTATTACAAAATCTCAAGAGTTATTCTAAATAAGGCACAGAATAGATTAACATATTAAGAATAAATGCATAATTTTGTGGAGAATAGTTCAGTATAGCACTCAGAATACTCAATTCTACTATGGCCTTTTCAAAATCAGTTTCATAACTCTATAAGTATTCATATGTATAATGATGATAAAAATTAGTGCTCAGATGTGTGTTAGTTTGGGGTGTTATTTGCTACTGTTATAATTCCAAATTTCATAACTCCCTCTACTTATATAACTTTCTTCTCAGATCTCAAAAAACTATATATAAATAAAGCATTTAAAAAATTGTGAGCACTCACTTAGCAGAGCCATCACCTTTGATTTCATGTAAGAATAAGTAAATAGTAGAGATCTGTTCCTGGAGCTGGCATTGGGGTACTATTCCAATTGACATGAGGACAAGACCTTCACTAGCCGGAACTCAAAGCTATAACTGGGAAGAGTGGCAAACATTAGTTGAAAATGTATTATTTTGATATTCTATACATCTATGAGCCATATCTCAAACGGAGAATATGCGTTTTTCCATTTTAAGGTACTTAGAAACAAGATTTTACCATTCAGCTTCAATTTCAGAGTGTGATAACCAATCTTCATAGTTCATGATTCACTGGGCTAGATTGAAATTACCCGAGTCATGTATTTCTGGAAGGTCTAGGGGAAACCTTCCAGGAGCAAAGACTCATCTTCAATGCAGACCAAGGCCTGGAGTTCAAGAAAAGGCAAAAGGAAGGAGGTGGCTGAGCTGCAGCATTCATTTCCCTCTCTGTTCTGAGAGCAGATGCCTTGTAACCAATTTATCGCTCCCAGTGAGAGCTGGTTCTGCCTCTGTGTCACCCTCACTGTGGGGGGCAATTCCCTTACATGGTGAGCCAAAATAAACCCTCCACCTTCAGATACTTCTGGTAGGGTTTTTGTAAACAGATCCCAAGATACAAATGAAAGCAAAGAGACATAGATCCCTGCAAGATCACAAACAATATTGCAGGGATATAACATATCTGGGTCTCCTACATGAAATGCAAGTGTTTAAAACTCCCAAGAAATTTAAGAAAAATATATGTAAACATTAAAAACAACCAAGTTGCTTATTTTCATTTTATTTTAAATTTGCTTTTATTTAATTATTACACTCCCTTTCAGGTGTGTGTGTGTGTGTGTGTGTGTGTGTGTGTGTGTGTGTAGCTCTAAAGAGCTGATGATAACTTGATAGGGTTGGTTCTCTTCTTCCCCTCTGTGTGATCAAGGTTCAGGTATTAAGCTGAACTTCTCCGTCTTGGCAGCAAGCACCATTATCTGTGGAGATATACTGCACCGTCGCTCCACTTTTAAATCTTACTTATTTCACCTATCATCTAGTTCTGTTGCTTTTATCTTCATTAATCCATTACTATAGAGTTTATATTTTATCATCGTGTCATTCCACACTGAATCCAAATTATTTTAAATATGAGTTTTGTTTATTATTGTTTTCTACATGCTTTGTTAACACATTACACTTAAAATCTGGTCAAGAAGAAAAAAGTTGGCAGAGTTTTTATTTGGGTTTTAGTTTCATATTATTGTCAATCTTGAGTCAACATTCCACTATAATGATCAATTAGAAGTCTAGAACAATTTTTTTAGAACAAAATGTAAAAATAGATATAAACATACTTCTCCTCTTCTCTGAAAGTGGCTAAACCACATCCTTAACACAGAACTTAAAAACAGTGTCTCAAAAGTTTATATGTGACAGGGATTTGGAGACATAGTTCAGCAAGACTACTGGCTGTTCTTGTAGAGAGTCTGGGTTCAGTTGCTACCATCCACATATCTTACAACTGCCTGAAACTCTAGTTTGAAGGAACTCATGCCCTCCTCTGGGTTCCAAGGTCTCCATCATGGATGTAGTACACATGAACTCAAAGAGCTCATATAAATAAAATAAATCAAAAAAGGAGATATATTCTTTAAATAAATTTATATGTTCATTGGCATAAAACAATTTTCTTGTGCAATAGAATTTACCAGAAGAAATGACTTGATTATGCTTGTATTTGCCTGAATGGAATCCAATCACTTTTTAGGTAAGAAAGTCCTGTGAAGTTTTGTGTATATGATCCTTTCTGTATACATGTCTTATCTATTATTATTATTATTATTATTATTATTATTATTATTATTATTATTAAAAATTTCCGCCTCCTCCCTGTCTCCCATTTCCCTCCCCCTCCCTCTCCAGTCCGAGGAGCAGTAAGGGTTCCCTACCCTGTGGGAAGTCCAAGGTCCTCCCCCCTCCATCCAGGTCTAGGAAGGTGAGCATCCAAACAGGCTAGACCCCCCCAAAGCCAGTACATGCAGTAGGATCAAAACCCAGTGCCATTGTCCTTGGCTTCTCAGCAACCCTCATTGTCCACCATGTTCAGGGAGTCCGGTTTTATCCCATGGTTTTTCAGTCCCAGTCCAGCTGGCCTTGGTGAGCTCCCATTAGATCAGCCCCACCATCTTAGTGAGTGGGAGCATCCCTCGCGGTTCTGACTTCCTTGCTCATGTTCTCCCTCCTTCTGCTCCTCATTTGGACCTTGTGAGCTCAGTCCGGTGCTCCAATGTGGGGCTCTGTCTCTATCTCCATCCATCGCCAGATGAAGGTTCTATGGTGATCTACCAAAGGCAATCTATAGATTCAATGCAATCCTCATCAAGGTCCCATCAAAATTCTTCACAGATCCTGAGAGGACAATAATCAACTTTATATGGAAAAACAAAAAACCCAGGATAGCCAAAACAATATTATACGATAAATGAACTTCTGGAGGCATTACCATCCCTGACTTCAAACTCTATTACAGAGCTCCAGTATTGAAAACAGCTTGGTACTGGCATAAAAACAGAGAAGTCGGAACAGGCGACCAAACCGGACTCTCTGAATGTGGCTGGCGGTGGAGGAGGACTGAGAAACCAAGGACAATGGCGATGGGCTTGGACTCTACAGCATGGACGGGCTCACTGTGAGCCTTGTCAGTTTGGTTGCTCACCTTCCTGAACTTAGGGGGAGTTGGGAGGACCTTGGACTTAACACAGTGAAGGGAACCCTGATAGCTCTTTGACCTAGAGAGGGAGGGAGTGGGGTATGGGTGAAAGGGAGGGGAGGGAAGGGAGAGAAAGAGGGGAGGAGATGGAACTCTTTAATTAAAAAAATGAGGAAAAAAAAAGAAAAGAAAAAAAAACAGAGAAGTCTACCAATGGAATCGAATAGAAGACCCAGATTTTAACCCACAAACCTATGAACACCTGATTTTCGATAAAGGAGCTAAAAGTACACAATGGAAGAAAGAAAGCATCTTCAACAAATGGTGCTGGCATCAACTGGATGTCAACCTGTAGAAGAATGAAAATAGATCCATATCTATCACCATGCACAAAAGTCAAGTCCAAATGGATTAAAGACCTCAATACCAATCAGAACACACTGAACCTGATAGAAGAGAAAGTGGGAAGTACTCTACAACATATGGGCACAGGAGACCGCTTCCTACGTATAACCCCAGCAGCACAGATATTAAGGGCAACATTGAATAAATGGGACCTCCTGAAACTGAGAAGCTTCTGTAAAGCAAAGGACACTGTCACTAAGACAAAAAGGCAACCTACTGACTGGCAGAAGATCTTCACCTTTTAAAAATATTTTTGTATATTTTTATTTTATTGATTTTTATTGAGCTCTACATTTTTCTATGCTCCCCTCCCTGCTTCTTCCATTCCTTTCAACCTTCCCCCAAGGTCCCCATGCTCCCAATTTACACAGGAGATCTTGTCTTTTTCTATTTCCCATGTAGATTAGATCTATGTGAGTCTCTCTTAGTGTCCTCATTGTTGTCTGAGTTCTCTGGGATTGTGGTTTGTAGGCTGGTTTTCTTTGCTTTATGTCTAAAAACCACTTATGAGTGAGTACATATGATAATTCTCTTTCTGTGTCTGGTTTACCTCACTCAAAATGATGTTTTCTAGCTCCATCTATTTTCCTGAAAATTTCAAGATGTCATTTTTTTTCCCCTGCGGTGTAGTATTTCATTGTGTAAATGTGTAAACTGCTACATGTCTTATCCTAACCATATGAAACAATAGCATTAATAACATTTTCCGATCTTTATTCCTAAAATGCAACAGAAAGAACCGCCTACCTTTTGTAAAAGAAGTGGAATTGAGATCTCTCGCCACTCCCCCTACACCACCTGTAAGGAGTGGATGCTGACCCCAGTCCCCTATGCTTTGTCCTCTCCAGGCTAGAAAGTGGAATTTCACATGCCGAGTTGTGTCACTTTATCTTATCCAAATTTTTTGCCACTTTAAGAGCTACATATTATTATTTTCATTTGAAATATTCTGGCTTCCTGAATCCTAGGACATTAATGCTGCTGATTCTCCTACAGGATTCTTCTTCAGCTAGCTGTTCTTAATATGTAAGTAACAAATTTACTTCGCCATGTGTGAAGGAACAACTATCTTTCCCCTGCAAGGTTTTAAGTGCATGCCACCATATTTTTTTTTTTTTTTAAAAAAAAAAAACTTAACACTTAATTATTTGTTGGGTGGATCCTTTTCACATAAACACCTGCCTCTCATAAATTACTTTAAGAAGAGCAATGAAGGATCAAATATCCTCTCATCCTCATGTTGCAACCTCAGTTCAAGCAATTGGCTAACATGGAGATGCATTCCTGTTCAACCTGCTCCCACTTATCTTGAGATGGCCTTGCTCCTTACTATGTTGCTCAGGCTAGTCCAGAGCCTAAACTCTATGCTATGTATGTGCAGCCTACAGCAAGGCTTGAATTTGAAACCTTCTTTTGGTATATGGCCTTGCACATACCTGACCTCTTCCCCCAGACCACACCTTCGTTCTTCTTTTTGATTAGTTTGCCTTTGTGTTGAATAAACTCTTCCAACATCATGTGGGCCTAGAACCTAAATTAAATCTGTTCTGAATCTATTAGCCAGCATTGGCTCTCTTCAGCTTGGATTTTCCAATTTCTGCTCAAATTTCCTAACCCTGACGTATTTTCAGAATTCTATGGCAAACTCAGCTCTCCTTGCTCTTGAAGCTGTCCTTGACTGAGATAATTAGGGGAATTATATACGTATGGGGCATGCTTCTGTGTCTGTGGCATAACACAAGGACTTAGTGCCTTTAATTTTGCTTACTTTTTGATTTTACAATGTGTTGAGCGGCTGAAAAAAATGGCCAAGTGTGTAAATGTACTTGCTACTGATGACCTGAGTACCATCCCTCAAACCATATGATGGAAGGAAAGACCTGACTCCCGCAAGTTGTCCCCTGCTACATTTCTGTTGTGACAATATAAGCAGCCACACACACACTCACACACACACATACACACACACAGACACAAAACAGGAGATGCACAAACAGAATATAAGCAAACAATATATATGGGAATGTAGAAAACATAAAATATATTGTATCTGAATCCTTCTTCATTAATATAAATGTTAAATTATTTAATAGTTTGAGTCACATGCATTACTCTTATTGAAATATGAATATTTAATATATAACACTTAACTGTACTGGCTAAGTTCTATAAGTATACAATATGCTTAATTGCCACAATAATTTTGTCATAAGATCAGACAGGCATTTATGACATGTATATCCTCCAGTGACAACGCTTGTCTTTGCTCTTATATGGAAAATCATCCCCTGGTGAGTATAGGAACTTTCTCCTGCTTCATTTCATCTTGCCCCTTAAGGAAGAAAAACAGTATAAAATGTGTATTGTTTATAGTACATGCTGTTTATTTGCCTTGTTGTTGAGGAAAGTTAAAAGGAGAAGGGGTTTATTTTGGCCCACAGTTAGAGGGTAAAGTCCCTAATGTTTGTGGGAAGCATGGTGCCAGGAGCTTAGCGAAGTCATCAGCTAAACTCCTTTTACAAGAGATGGTGGCATTTTGTTTGTTCTGTCCTTTTTCCTAAAGTCTAAGACCATAGCCCACAGAATATTGCCACCCACTGTTAAGATAGGTCTCTGCACTTCACATAACCTAGTTTACATGGTCCCTCAGGAACCTGACCAGTCTTGTCTCCTAGGTGATTGCATTCTGTCACATTGACAACAGCTATTAAGCATCATAGAATGACAGCCAATTAGCTTCATAGTATCATATACAAACAAATATTAAATCTACTCATTAGTTTTGTCATTGCTAGATCATATTACTTCAACTGTTATCAAATTTGAAAGCATTTGTGTTTTATTAAACAAAGCAAATTACATATGAAAATCACCTGTTCAAAACATTCTATAATTGAAACAGCCTATTTAAGTATAACTGATAGTGTATTTCTGTAACGTATACCTCATCTGTACATCTATCTTATTTTTAAAAAAACAAATAGAAATTCGTTAGAAAAATTAGGCTTCAAGTAATAGTCTAAATCTCACATTTCCAAAAAAGCCCAACTGATTTTTTGATGGATTGTCCATAAAAAAAGAGTTTACCTTGAAAGCAAACTTGGAATTAAGAAGGAGACAAAAGAAGGCGAAGTGTTCAGTAGAAGATTACAAGAAAAATACAAGAAAAGAGCCAGAGACAACATGTGTACTTCAGCTGGGATTCTTTTGTGAACTAGTATCAATAGCTACATATTCTACAGTCTTTTTCGACTGGTGACATATTTAAGGAACATGTCTGGGCACCTTCATTGGAGTACAGGAAAATGATTTATATGGGTGAACAAAGGTGTGGAACAGAGTTTAATGGGACCCAGCATGTGCATGCCATTGTTAGCTAATGTGGCTGACAATGTACCTCCAAGACACAACTGAAGCGCAGGGCTATGTTGCTAGAGTGTGTTATAGGGATCAAGACACTGATGAATTTGAACAAGTGTGGACTGAAGCTTTAGCTTTAGCTTCAAGATGAGACTTTTAAAACAGAAGAACCAAAAATTGAGATGTTATTTCTTGCCTTGGCTCCTATGTGAATGTTCAGGTTCTCTAGGTGAGTCGCTTGTTAGCTTTCCTCATGAATTTCTCACAGAAATGAAAACTGCAGAAAGCTTCGGACTGAGTTTGATAGAGAATACAGCTGAAATCTTCCTTTTCAGTCCTAACAGGATGCATTGATTAACAAAGGTCTGGGGTTACGAGAATTTATCCTAAAGTGCTAAGTATTTTACATGTGGGAAACAAGACACTGATTTCATTAGGCCTTCTTAGGAAGTGCTGGGTATAGAGTTGTAAGATAAGTCACCAGGCCCAACTCTCACAGACTCCATAAAGATTAAATTAACTTCTTTCCTCCTCCCATGAAATAGACTAGCCTATATCTATTTTTTTTTCAAAGAGAATAAGGATATAAGTTCTGAGATTCCTGTAAGGAAGGGAATTATTGAGGATACTTTATACATTTCACATAATATTTTGAAAACCTTATCCTTGTAGTATCAGAACACTATGAAAGGAGCTAATTGTTTTTTTTCTCTCCACTCTTTATCCTCAGTTGTTATAACTTTTTTCTTTGAAGAAAAAAAATCTTCACTTTTATTCTTGCCTTCCACGAATAATCCTTCTATTAATAGTACAGAAATGATCCCCTGGTCATCAAATGTGTGTGAATTAAAATAAGTGGCATGACTTTATGCTTAGCAAGTCTTTCCTCCCCCATCTGTAAACTTTCAGAGCAAGGCAGGAATTGTAATGCTTTCTTCTAGTTTCTAATCAAGGTTATTTTAGCAAAAAACCTTATAAGTTACAGGCACATATTACTGTTGAGGTAAAAGTAATTTGTTGTAATCATTTTTAATTATAGTTATTTTTAATTATCTTTGCTGTATGTGTAAACATTAAAAATACAAACAGCGCTGCTATAGCACAGATGGTTGCTGCCGTTCCCCAGGCTGTCAGGCACCATTTGAACACCACTGCCTCCTTCTCCCTAATTGTCAGGAAAAGGCAATAAACTTGCTTCTTGGAAACTGTTTTCATGTTTGAGTGAACTGGCTGTGGCTCAGGATGGGAAATGCAAGCCGGAAAATCCTGCCATCCCTTCTCTCTCCCTCAGTAGGGCTGTTGAGTCCCTCTTTATCTGAGATGCTCCCCATGGTGAATAGCTCAGAATCTCACAGTGGACAGCCTAGAGAAGGCTTTGCTCAGTTGTATGTCAGTTGAGTCAAGTAGTCAATACTAGAAATAGTAGTCATTTAAAAGGCCCCCTTTTCAATGTTGAAAACCAGGTAAAAGAAACGGCAATACAAAGTACACATATACAATATTTTAAATATGTTATTTTATTCAGGGTTCCATACAATAATAACTAAAGCAATACAACTCAATACCTGAAAGTTTCACTGCTCACCAACGTCACCCTATGATTACAGAAAGTGTCTCTCCTCACTCCCCACCCCAGCTGAACTTGAAAACTAGATTTGTGACATCAACTGGTCAGTACTGGAGTGGGCTGTACGTCAGTGTGGGCCTCCTGTGACTAGACCAGTGCTATACTGCGTGACAAGAGAAAAAAAAGGAAAGATGCCATTTCCTGATTTTGTGTACCTTTGTACACAATATGGGGTACTTATGTGATCTTAATGTATTATGTTCAAATGTAATCATCAATATATCACATTTAAAAGTGGGGTAGTTGAGTGGTAATTAGGTCATGAGAGTTGATGCCTGACAAAAGAGATCCTCACACTACAATTGCCTGTAAGAGCTCTTCTGCCTTCTTCTTCTATATGAGGACAAAGTGAGAAAGTGTCATTTGTGAACTAGCAAGCGCCCCCATCACAGGACACAAAACATGCCATTATCTTGATTGCAGACTTCCCAGCATCCAGCGTCTCAAGGAATATTCTGACCATAAGCTCCTGGGATCATGACCTTTTTTTTTATTAGAAGCCCAACTAGAATAATCAATCATGCATAAAAAGGAACAAAAACCCAAAAGTAAGTATTTAGTTTTCTTCTCATGGCAAATCGATGAGGAGACATGGTAGGCTAACATTTGCTCAGAGCTGAGAAAGAAAACTCTAAATGTGAAAAAAGTTACATCTTCTCTTTACAAAAACAATTGTTGATGATAAAGCACTGAAGATCATTAAGGATTGAATGTTAATTTATTACTGAAGGTGCCAGATGGACAGTCCCAGAGAGCATGCCATTTTTTTATGTCAGAAGTAAGTTAACAAAGATTGTTTTACAATTCCATACCAATTTTATATTTAATGACAAAGCTGCCCTTATTAATTCTTAGTGCATTGATGAGACTGTGGAAGATTATACAGCATTGTCCTATGAACCTGAAGGATGTTATAAAGCGTCCTGTCAGTCTGTCACTTACTAATAACAATCACAGCTTTAGCTGCTGTGTGATGATATGATCTGGTGTCTACTGCAGCAGTAGAATTTTTAATTTGATGTTTGGGTTATAAAAGTGGATTTTCATTGTGGAGGGAAAGTAATTCAATTATATGGTCTTGCATCTATTCTTGAAAAGATACTAAATTCAACAATATATTGAACAGTGTTCCAAATTAATTTTGTCTGTTAATAAAACCAGAATCAGATATCAGGGTAAAAGCTGAAAGATCGATGAAGCAGAGCAATGGCCATCAGAAATTTCTTACCTTTTCAAATCCTCAGAAAGAAAAGACCGAGATCCTCTTATTCCTAGCTTATCACTTTCTGTCTCTGCCCCATGTTTTCATTTTCTGTCTCCTCTTTGTATAGACCTCCAGTGTAGTGATGGGAGCGGCGGGCTGCATTCCTGCCTGGCTCCCATGGTGCCCGACTAGCTTTATCCCCAAAATAATTACACGGAAACTATATTCTTTTAAACACAGCCTGGCCCTTAGTTCCAGCCTCTTATTAACTAATTCTCACATCTCTTGCTTTAACCCATTTCTAATAATCTGTGTAACACCACGAGTGGTGTCTTACCAGGAAAGATTCAGCATGTCTGTCCTGGTGGCTGGCTTCATGGCATCTGGTTGTAGAGGCAGGGCAATTGTCCGAGGCATCTACCTCACTTCCTTTTTCCTGTTCTGTCTACTCCACCCACCTATGTTCTAACCTATTAGGCCAAGCAGTTTCTTTATTAATTAAACAATGAAATCATCAAATAGAAGACACACCTACATCATTTCCCCTTTTTCTGTTTAAACAAAAAAGAAAGGCTTTCACTTTAACATAGTAAAATTACATATAACAAAACAGTTATCAAGCAGGAATTATAGTTACAATATTTATATCTACTCTATCTTTTATCATAACTAAGGAAAACTATAATTATCTATCCATTCTTCAACTCCATCAAAGACTCCAGAAAGATATATTACCTAAGTAAATGAGAAGTAAGCAACTTACAAAACTCTAGAAATCACAAAGACATCTCGCTGCCTGGACAGTCACCCAAAGTTCCTCTGTACTGTTGGGGCATCCATCTTTGGCCTTCAGGCCCATAGTATCCAGCAGACTTTTCCATGAAGCAGGAAATTTCAAAGGCAGTTCAGTCAGTATCTGCTGTGTCCTTCAGAATGTCTCACAGACCCTTTTATGAATCAGGAACCCCGAATGATCATCTCACCTTTAGGCAAGTTCAGCAGTTCTCTCTCTGCGGGTTCTTTGTGTCCAGTTTATGCAACAGTCCAGGCAAGAGCAGTTTCTTGTCCAAATGGCTATCAAACTCCATAAAGAGCCTCTTCAATGCCCATCTTCCTTTTGAAGTAGATTGGTGCTGCTAGGAGCAGACGTGTCTCATTGTCATGAACAGTCCTAACTTATTAAAACATTAAATGTCATATTCTGTAGTCTTTGGAAGATATGAAGAATGTCTATCTAAAATATTTCTATGCACATCTAGAAAATCTAACTAACATGACTACAAGTTTGACTATATTGATGATTATCCATTAACAACCTATATACATTACATTTTTAAAATGAACAACACAATCACAATACCTTAATCAGTATCAGAAATACATATACATATAACAAAATTGACCTTAAATTTATATCAATAGAGTAAAATTTATACCAATGTAAATTATTCATATCTATATCATTTTCCCCTTTAAATGTAAAAGAAGATTTATAAACAATATTTGGGAATATGGGCACAGTTATTTCTCTCTAAACTGCTTCCTGCTGAATGGGGCGCTGTTAATCAGATCTTTCATGGTGTAACCTGTGTGCCAGGTTCATCTCAGTCATTAGTTGGGTGAAGTAATTTTCTGAAGGTGGTCACAGCAACCTCTCAGGAGGGCATGGTCTATCATACCATATTGGGATAGAATCAATCCACAGGGTCTCATTTTCTGTAAAAACAAAAGAAGAATCTCTTTTCCAAAGTATCATATCCTGAGATCCAAATTCTGAAGTCAAGGTATTTTCAAAATGTCTATCTTGGATTAGTTCAGCAGCATTTATAAACAAATATCTTTTAGCAGCTATTGCTTCTTCCTCAGCATTCAAACAATTCAAAGAGAGCATAACACCATACATTATCAAGATTCTCTGTTTATTTTCCATCTTTGTGCAGCTTTATTTTACCTCTATTTCATTTATTTTTACTTTTATTTTTTTGAGACAGGTTCTCTATGTATCTTTGTCCTGGAAAAACTCTTTAGACGAGGCTGTCCTTGAACTCATAGAGGTCAGTCTGCCTCTGCTTCCCAAGTGCTGGGATTAAAGGTGTGTGCTACAACACCTTGAACTCACAGAGATCTGTGTCTCTGCCTCCCAGGCATTGGGATTAAAGGTGTGTCCTGCCACACCTTGAAATCACAGAGGCCAATTTACCTCTGCCTCCCAAGTGTTGGGATTAAAGGTGTGTACCACCACAACAAACTACTTCCTTTTTTTTCTTTTTTTACTTTTAAGAACTTTAACCTTTAGCCTGCATATATTTTCAACACATTGTAAACCATTTTGACATTTTCTTCGACTTTGAATCTTTCTTTTACTGTATATCTCTCTTTTACTGACTACATGAGTCTTTAATTTACTAAATAATATCGGTAGGACTAAAGCCGTGGCTTTGACAGCTAGATCCAGCCCATTCTTTAGCTTTCCAGACTCACGGTAGAGGTACCAGCTGTAGCCATGTTTATTGCCACAACTCTGTGGCGGTTCAAGGTCCCTGCCAGCAAGCAAGCTGCAACAGTGTTAAACAACAATCAAAAACTACCTACTCAGAACCGCCTGCTTGAAAGAGTCAGAGTTTGCCCTGGCAGGATGGCCCAGAAATCTGGCATTTTAAAATGGCACAGCTCAGCTTTTTTCCTGCTACGGCTAAAAAAACGAAAAACACACGTTCAGCTTTTCATCAACACCATTTAAGTGTTTTGTGGCAGGACCTCTTAAAAGAGCTGCACGGTTTTGCAGCTAAAGCTGAGTCAGGAAGCCTCTCTTAGATGAGAGCACTTGCTAGCCTCTAGCAAGCAGAGCCAAACCCGAGAAATTGCTGTGACCAAGAAAACATGCTTTACTCTAGTCTTTCCCAAGCTTTTTCAGGCTTTCTGTGGATCCAGTTATCCACGTTGGGTTCCATTCTGTAGTGATGGGAGTGGCGGGCTGCATTCCTGCCTGGCTCCCGTGGTGCCCGACTAGCTTTATCCCCGAAATAATTACACGGAAACTATATTCTTTTAAACACAGCCTGGCCCTTAGTTCCAGCCTCTTATTTACTAATTCTCATATCTCTTGCTTTAACCCATTTCTAATAATCTGTGTAACACCACGAGTAGTGTCTTACCAGGAAAGATTCAGCATGTCTGTCCTGGTGGCTGGCTTCATGGCATCTGGTTGTAGAGGCAGGGCAATTGTCCGAGGCATCTACCTCACTTCCTTTTTCCTGTTCTGTCTACTCCACCCACCTATGTTCTAACCTATTAGGCCAAGCAGTTTCTTTATTAATTAAACAATGAAATCATCAAATAGATAGAAGACACACCTACATCACTCCAGACCTCTATGGTTAACTAGTGGCTGGCTCTGCCCTCTGATCGCCAGGGAAACTTTATTTGTCATAACACAAACAAGTATCACACAATAATGTATACCTTTTGGATTTTAAATTACATTTGTTTGAGTGTGTGTTTATATATATATATGTGTGTATTTATATATGTGGTGTATGAACACACACTTACTACAGCATAGGCATGGAGTTCAGGGGACAACTTGTGGAAGGCAGTTTTCTCCTTCCACCTTGTGGATCTTGGGGACCAAACTCAAATCTAAAGACTTTGCAGCAAGTACCTTTTAGCCTCTAAGTCATCTTTCCAGCTCTCCAACAATATATTCTCTAGAAAGCATAAATTGTGAGATGGATTAAGGCTCCAAATTATGATGTTTTATTTTATAATGAAAGGGTGCAAATAAAACATTTGATCCTTGATCCTTTAAACATTTCTGATTTCTTAGTACATTGAACAACCTTTGCGCTTTTTTCTTATTCTTTATAAAATTTATAATTTGCCCTGAGGCTGAGCATTGTGGCTTTATGCTGCAAATGTGCAGGTCAGAGGAAAACTTGTAGGAATCACTTCTCTTCTTCCATTCTGTAAATTCTGGAGAATAAACTCAAGTCATCAGGTTTGATGGCTGCTTCTGGGCCACCTGGCTGTACCAGGTAGCTTTGGATATTAACCTTTGCTTCTCCATATTTACCTTCTCCAAATCCTGCCTTTCTGTCTTTGCTTAAACCAAATCCAAATTCAAATGCCACTTGTGAACATCATCAAAGAAGTCTTGAGGTGTTTATCAGCACCCTCTTGATGATACCTCTTATATATATATATATATATATATATTTTTGATGCCTGCCTGGAATTTTCTCTCAAACACTACAGTCTTATTAAGTTATCAACTTGAAATATTGAAGTGGTCTTTGTTGAGCCCATAGAATGGCTACAAAATCTGAATGCTGGAACTCATTTCCAAATTTTACATCTATGAGAAACACCAGTGCATCTAAGGGAATTCTATATTTTAGAGCCTTGGCTAGAAGCCATTTCTCTTGCTTAAATCCCTTTGAATCTTAGAAGTTTGGAATTGACATATGGATTTTGAGAGTTATTCTACATTCCATAAAGTGAGCTTAAGATTTGTTTATTTATTTCCATGGCATATAGATTTTCTCACTGGAATACTAATCACTTATAAACATTGAAACATCCCACTTGATGATACTATGATTTTTTTTTAGTTTTAAACAATGTGCACACAGTGCCCTTGTACATGAGTGCCAACTCAGTTTAAATATGAGTTACTTTCTGTAAATTAGTCAATCGAGACTGAACCACTAGCCTGTAGTCAAGTGTCAGTCCCACAGTTATATCAACACTCTAGAATTTTTATGTCTCTTCTGGCTTCTTCCATTTAATTTCACTATTTCAGCCATTCTAGAATATGCAGATGAGATGTTTTCTCACTGCAAATCACAGTGTTAAACTGAAGTCCAGAGATCAGTAGTCCAGGACTCAGAGTTGTTAAGGCAACTGGGTCTTTTCAAATTCGTCCTCCAGTTTAGAGATGTAGACTTTCATCTTCATGCATATACATTCAAGATCATAAAATTACTGATTCTTATACATATATGCAGACTATGCTTCTATCGTCAAGAAAAGAGGAAGATGGAGAAATGACTCTGGTTAAAAGTGCTTGCCTGCTTCTCTTCTAGATGATGTGAGTTTAGTTCCGACAAGCACATGTAGCTGCTCACAATGCCTGGAATTCCAGTTCCAGGGATTCTGGTACCATCTTCTGGCCTCCATGAACAATGAAGAGAGGAAGAGAGGAAGGCAGAAAGAGAGGGAAGGAGGAAGAGAGTGAAAAAAGTAGTAGAGGTGTCAGTAAAATGGAAGCTTTTCTGGAAATCCTCATGACCTTCCATCGTAAAGAATCTTGTCATATGTATCTCAATTGTTGGAGTGTCTGGGTCGGTAAACAAATACCTCTGTCTGATTTATTGATTCTGTGCATTCAGTGAGGTTTCCCTTTTAACTAAAAAGGATACTCTGTAATAGGTACATGACCAGTATTGACATATGTAGCCAAGAACACTGGGTCTGTTTCATGAGCTAAAAGAAAGGACATTGTGGCTATTTAAGATATCACCATTTTCTTCGAAATGTGAATTATGATTTTTACTTTATAACTATGAGATATATGGTTACAGTTAATAGGTGGTCTTGGTGCTCAGAAGATACTTTAGACTCTGAAACAATTTTGGAACTGTGAAGGATGACGTGCACTCTTCATGGAATGTATTTTGATGATATGGCCCTGAGAATAAGGAGGCTCAGAAGTTAAATGAGACGATGTGAATGTGATGTAGCAAATATTCTCAGGAATCTGAATGCATGGTCCCCTAGTCACACTATTTGGGTAGGTTAAAAAGGTGTGTTGAATGTCACTATGGACAGGCATTGGGGGTTCAAAACCCATGCCGTGTTTCCAGTGTGATCTCTCTGCTTTTTGATGGTGCCTCATGGTGTGAGTTCCCTGTTTGCTTGCTACCTCAGCTCTGCCATCATGGACCGTATCCCTCTGGAGTCATAAGCTGTTTAAACCCTTTCTTCTAAGAAGTATTTTGGCCGTGGTGTTTTATCATAGCAATAGAATAAATACTAAATGGGTGCTAAACAGTAAGTCAAAATATGAAAGTACCATTTCATAAAATTATAAAGCCAGTTCATGGAGTTGTTTTTCATGAGACAATTAAGTGTAGGAAAATGATTCTATTCTGATGAGAAGCATTTATTGGGTCAGCTTGTTTCTCAGGCAAATGCCTAGATGCTCAGAGGCTCTCCAGTATATTTTGTATCTCTTCTCCTACCCTTCTCATTTTCATGGTTCAGAAGTTGAAGATCAAAAATGACCTAAAAATATTGCTCTAAGAATAGCTGAAAACTTATTAATATGCCTTGGCACAGTGTAAGGAATATTAATGAGATGTTCTTCTCCTGAGAAATCTGTTGGCTTCTGAAAGGGATTTCCCGTTAGTGACATTTAGACACGTCACCACCAAGTTTTTGGTAGTGCTCATCAAGTTTATAGCATTTCAACACTATGTATTGCTGTCAGGAGTTCTTTCTTGACTCAGGGACTTATGACCTCTGCTGTTTAACCATATGATATGTTTTGCAGTCTGCTGAGTATTTCTCTGAAATGTGGGATAATAAGCCTCATTATATCAGTAGTGCTAGCCACAGGACAAGTCACCTTCTCACATTGTGTGTTATGTGGTGATCCCTGAGTTCACAGGAGATATTTCCATTCATGTTGCTGATTCACAAGTGTCACAGGTATATGTTCACAGTATTCTTTTCATGTGTTATCCTGAAACTGTAAACCCTCTAGTAAAACTTAGTGTCAATCAAGAGTATGTTGATGGAGCAGCAGGGCTGCGTCCTGCTACCCGGCCGCCGGCTAGCTTTACACCCGAAATAATTACACAGAAACTGTATTCTTTTAAAACACTGCCTGGCCCATAGTTTCAGCCTCTTATTGGCTAATTCTCACATCTTCCTTTAACCCATATTTAGTAATCTGGGTAGCACCACGAGGTGTGGCTTACCAGGAGAGATCTTAACCTGCGTCCATCTCAGAGAGAAGAAGCATGGCGACTGCCTATGGCGACTGCCTGAAGCATCTCCCCACTCCTGCTACCCAGCATTCTGTTCTGTCTACTCCGCCTACCTAATTTTCTGTTCTCTTAAAGGGCCAAGGCAGTTTTCTTTATTAATTAACCAATGAAAATAACATAGACAGATAACTCTCCTCCATCAAGAGTAGATCAGAAGTCAAGATTTGGAAAACATGAATATTTGGGCAGTCCTCAGAGCCGTTGTGAAATGTGGTTAAAGAGGGGATCTTTGGAAATAGAGATATGATGAAAGTATGAAGAAAGGAGGGAGCGAGAAGTGGGGAGTAAAACACAAGATGGATGGGAGTAGAAGAGATAATTCTGGAAGGGAAAATGTTGAATAGAGACCATGAGACAATCTGCTGACATTAATGTCAGTAGAGACACATTAGGATGGTGAAAGCAGGAGACAGAGGAGAAATATGAACAATTTTAGTGTGATTCAGGAAGAAACTGAGGGATGAATGATTCTGGAAATGGAAAGAGATTTGATGAAGCTGTGTTTCCAGAAGATTAATTTTATAAGCACTATGAAGAGTGGATTGGCATGAAACTGGATTGAGAGAATAGCTAGCTGCGTGTTGAAATAATCCATGTGTGAAGTTATGAGAAGCAGGGCAAAATGGGAACTGCTGAAATGGAAACAAGGAAAAAGAAGAAAGTTGTTAGCAGAATAGCAACAGTCTGGCTTTAGAGTAAGCTAACTGAGAAGGGGAGGCTCAACTGACTCTCCTAGCTTTAGCCATGCTTATTAGACTCTGTGTGTCTCATTCTGTTTCTGCAATAGAGGGTTTACAAATAGTGAACCCCACGTGTAAAGTTCCCTCTACTCTAAAATAACCTACCAATTGCCATAATGTGCTCTGGTTGTTTAATGGAAATGGTTATTTTCTTGTTTCTAACTGAACTGGTGGCTTCCTAGAGAAATCCCTTGTCTTCTCTCTAAAAATGCATCAGACTTTGCAGTTCTTCTTAACAAAATACTTTGTAAAGTATTTGTACCCTAGGCAATTTACATCTGAAAAGGCCCAAAATGTAATACTAATCTGAGCCAAAGATGCACGCACAGATAATTTAAAACATTATCAACAATTAATACCTAGACTCTCTAATAATAGTGTGCTTCTCAGATGTGAGGAAATGCCTGCTGATTACTGAATCCATGCCTCCCTCTCTACTGAAAGTTGAATTTAATTCCATTTCTCCTAGGTGTGCCTGTGGCTGCATTATTGCCAATGAATCATTGAGAGTAGTGATTAACACTATTTTCAGACTGTGTCGATGTAGTTATTCACATCTGTATTTCTATACTGTGGATGGAAGTCATTCCATGTATGCTGTTTTCAAGTGGCCTTGGAAAGTGTATGACAATGTTATGGTGGTCTCAGTTGGAGATACTGAAGGAATATATAAACTCTACCTCCATAGTATATCTTGAGCTGTAATGTGAAGGTGTTTCATACTTAAACCACTGAACAACTTGCGACATATTTATTGGAGCAGTTATTTATACTAATGCTAAGGTATAAAGTTTCTCTACAAAAGATAATGTTATTGAAAAAAAAAAGTGGAATCATGGCCAAGATTCAGTTTCCTGAAATGATTATAAAAACAGGTCAAGCATAGTACTATAGTCAAAATTGTAAATGGTTTGTGTAAAATGCATGTCTAAAGTTTGCAGAAATTTCTGGTGAACATGGCCAAGGAATAGCTGCTCTCTTAGGTGGACTGTACCAGTGAATATTTTAAGGACTGGTGACAGAAGTTCATATTGAGAACCACAGAATCATAATCTGAATATAAAGGCAGTGTAAGAAGCAGAGTCAAGGACAGGCACAGTCATAAGCTACAGAGAACACCAAATGAACATATTCTTCCTAGTTTTCTATTTGTTTCCTGAGGTAGCCTATTTTCTCCCCCATTATGGACTGATATTTCCCAAAATACTTTGTGCAAAAATGATACCTCTCTTTTTACAAGTTAATTATCTCAAGTCTTTAGTTTCAGAAATGTAAGGCAGAACAATGCAGTTATGGAAATTTTTAAAGTCTATGATGAGAGTGTTATGATTGCTGAGAGGTGGAAAATGAGGAGAAATTCAGAGTTAGCATGGAAAATAGACTAAGGTGAACATGAGAGGCAGAATTGTCAATGAAGTCAAACAGAAAGAATCTTGAGTTTGCCACAGTGTGGGAGGAAACTTGAGCAACAGAAATCCCCAAATAGGAATGTTGACACTGAAAGTTACGAACCTGGAAGAGAAACAAATCATGTGGTAACAATACTTAATCTAGAGCTCAAATGAAACAAAACATTTGATGAAATTCAATAGTAAAAAATGTGCCATTTAGGATCTTAGAATGGTCTACAAGACAGAAAAACTGCTATATATTAAATTCACAGTAACATTAGTTGCAGAAAATATGAATATTATCTTTTTGGGAGGAGAGTTTCTCATGTTCTCCCTCCTTCTGCTCCTCGTCAGGACCATGGGAACTCAGTCCAGTGCTCCAATGTGGGGCTCTGTCTCTAGCTCCATCCATCTCCAGATGAAGATTCTATGGTGATATGCAAGATAATCATCAGTATGGCTATAGGATCTGGCTTTTCTGACTCCCTCTCCTCAGCTGCCCAGAGAACTAGCTGGGGGCATCTCACTGGATACCTGGGAACCCCTCTAGAGTCAAGTCTCTTAATAATCCTAAGATGGCTCCCTTAATTAGAATATATGCTTCCCTGCTCCCATATCCACCCTTCCTATATCCCAAGCATCCCATTCCCCCAAGCTCTCCCTATCCTCCCCTTCACGCTTTGCTCTTCCCATCTCCTCTTGCCCACAACCCACCCCACCCCCAAGATCCCAATTTTTGCCCGGCAAACTTGTCTGCTTCCAATATCCAGGAGGATAACTATATGTTTTTCTTTGGTTTCACCTTCTTATTGTCTTCTCAAGGATCACGAATTATAGGCTCGATGTCATTTATTTATGGCTAAAAACCGATTATGAGTGAGTGCATCCCATGTTCATCTTTTTGGGTCTGGGTTACCTCACTCAGAATAGTGTTTTCTATTTCCATCCATTTGCATGCAAAATTCAAGATGTCATTGTTTTTTACCGCTGAGTAGTACTCTAATGTGTATATATTCCACAGTTTCTTCATCCATTCTTCCACTGAAGGGCATCTAGGTTGTTTCCAGGTTCTGGCTATTACAAATAATGCTGCTATGAACATAGTTGAACAAATGTTTTTGTAGTATGATTGGGCATTTCTTGGGTATATTCCCAAGAGTGGAATTGCTGGGTTCTGGGGTAGGTTGATCCCGAATTTCCTGAGAAACCGCCACACTGCTTTCCAAATTGGTTGTGCAAGTGTGCATTCCCACCAGCAATGGATGAGAGCCCCCCTTACCCCACAACCTCTCCAGCAAAGGCTATCATTGGTGTTTTTGATTTTAGCTAATCAGACAGGTGTAAGATGGTATCTCAAAGTTGTTTTCATTTGCATTTCCCTGATAGCTATGGAGGTTGAGCATGACCTTAAGTGTCTTTTTGCCATTTGAATTTCTTCTGTTGAGAATTCCCTGTTCAGTTCAGAGCCCTATTTTTTAAATGGGTTAATTAGCATTTTGAAGTCTAGTCTCTTGAGTTCCTTATATATTTTAGAGATCAGACCTTTGTCAGTTGCAGGGTTGGTGAAGATCTTTTCCCAGTCAGTGGGCTGCCTTTGTGTCTTAGTGACAATGTCCTTTGCTTTACAGAAGCTTTAAGCTTCAGGAGGTCCCATTCATTCAATGTTGCCCTTAATGTCTGTGCTGCTGGGGTTATAAGTAAGAAACAGTCTCCTGTGCCCATATGTTGTAGAGTACTTCCCACTTTCTCCTCTCTCAGGCTCAGTGTGTCAGTGTGTTCTGATTAATATGGAGTTCTTTAATCCATTTGGACTTGAGTTTTGTGCATGGTGATAGATATGGATCTACTTTCATTCTTCTACAGGTTGACATCCAGGTATGCCAACACCATTTGTTGAAGATGCCCTCTTTCTTCCATTGTGTACTTTTAGCTCCTTTATCAAAAATCAGGTGTTCATAGGTTTGTGGTTTAAGATTCAGGTCTTCTATTCGATTCCATTGGTCGACTTCTCTGTTTCTATGCCAGTACCAAGCTGTTTTAAATACTGTAGCTCTGTAATAGAGCTTGAAGTCAGGGATGGTAATGCCTCCAGAAGTTCCTTTACTGTATAATATTGTTTTGGCTATCCTGGGTTTCTTGTTTTTCCATATAAAGTTGATTATTGTCCTCTCAAAGTCTGTGAAGAATTTTGTTGGGATCTTGATGGGGATTGCATTGAATCTATAGATTGCTTTTGGTAGAATTGCCATTTTTACTATGTTAATCCCCCCCAATCCACGAGCAAGGGAGATCCTTCCATTTTCTGGTATCCTCTACAATTTCTTTCTTCAGAGAATTAAAGTTCTTGTCAAATAGATCCTTCACCTCCTTGGTTCGAATTATCCCAAGATATTTTATGCTATTTGTGGCTATCGTGAAAGGTGATACTTCTCTGATTTCCTTCTCTGATTCCTTATCCTTTGTGTATAGGAGGGCAACTAATTTTTTGGAGTTGATCTTGTAACCTGCCACGTTACTGAAGGAGTTTATCAGCTGTAGGAATTCTTTGATGGAGTTTTTGGGGTCGCTTATGTACACTATCATATCATCTGCAAATAACGAAAGTTTAACTTCTTCCTTTCCAATTCGAATCCCCTTGATCCCCTTATGTTGTCTTATTGCTATTGCTAGAACCTCAAGCACCATATTGAAGAGATAAGGAGAGAGTGGACAGCCTTGTCGTGTTCCTGAATTTAGTGGGATGGCCTTGAGTTTCTCTCCGTTTAATTTGATGTTAGCTGTCGGCTTGCTGTAAATAGCCTTTATTATATTTAGGAATGACCCTTGTATCCCTAATCTCTCCAAGACTTTATCATAAAGGGATGTTGAATTTTGTCAAATGCTTTCTCAGGATCTAATGAGATGATCAAATGGTTTTTATCCTTCAGTTTATTTATATGATGGATTACATTGATGGATTTTCATATGTTGAACCAGCCCTGCATCTCTGGGATGAAGCCTACATGATCGTAGTGGATAATTTTTCTAATGTGTTCTTGGATTCGGTTTGCCAGTATTTTATTGAGAATTTTTGCATCAATGTTCATGAGTGAGATTGGCCTGTAATTCTCTTTCTTGGTTGAGTCTTTGTGTGGTTTAGGTATCCGGGTAACTGTAGCCTCATAAAAGGAATTTGGCAATGACTGTTCTGTTTCTATATTATGAAATACCTTAAGGAGTATAGGTATTAGGTCTTCTTGTAAGTTCTGGTAGAATTCTGCATTGAAACCATCTGGTCCTGGGCTTTTTTTGGTAGGGAGGTTTTTGATAACAGTTTTTAATTCTTCGCAACTAACAGGACTATTTAGATTGTTCACCTGGTCCTGGTTTTACTTTGGTATGTGATACTTATCTAAAAAAACTGTCCATTTCTTTTACATTTTCCAATTTTGTGGCATACAGGCTTTTGTAGTAAGATCTAATGATTTTCTGAATTTTCTCTGTGTCTTTGGTTATGTTCCCCTTTTCATTTCTGATCTTGTTAATTTGTGTGCTCTCTCTCTCTGCCATTTAATTAGTTTGGCTAGGGGTTTGTCAATCTTGTTGATTTTCTCCAAGAACCAGCTTTTTGTTTCATTGATTCTTTGGATTGTTTTCTGTGTTTCTACTTTGTTGATTTCTGCCCTCAGTTTGATTATTTCCAGTCTTCTACTCCTCCTAGGTGAGTCTGCTTCTTTTTTCTCTAGAGCTTTCAGGTGTGTTGTTAAATCTCCAATGCGTGCTTTCTCCGTTTTCTTTAAGTGGGCACTTAGTGCTATGAACTTTCCTCTTAGCACTGCTTTCATTGTGTCCCATAGGTTTGAGTATGTTGTGTCTTTGTTTTCATTAAATTCAAGAAAGACTTTAATTTCTTTCTTTATTTCTTCCTTGACCCAGGTGTGATTCAGTAGTTGACTGTTCAGTTTCCATGAGTTAGTAGGCTTTCTGGGGGTAGCATTGTTGTTGAATTCTAATTTTAATCCATGGTGATCCGATAAGACACAGGTAGTTACTAATATTTTTTTGTAACTGTGGAAGTTTGCTTTGTTACCGAGTATATGGTCAATTTTCGAAAAGGTTCCGTGAGCTGCAGAGAAGAAGGTATATTCTTTCCTTTTTGGGTGGAATGTTCTATAGATGTCTGTTAAGTCCATTTGGTTCATTACCTCCATTAAGTCTTTTAATTCTCTGTTAGGTTTCTGTCTGATTGACCTGTCCATTGGTGAGAGAGGAGTGTTGAAGTCTCCTACTATTAATGTGTGTGGTTTGATGGCTGCCTTGAGTTCTAGTAATTTTTCTTTTACATAAGTGGGTGCTTTTATATTAGGGGCATAGATATTCAGGACTGAGACTTCATTCTGATGGATTTTCCCTGTTATGAGTATAAAGTGTCCCTTTCCATCTCTTCTGATTGGTTTTAGTTTGAAGTCAACTTTGTTAGAAATTAATATGGCCACACCCGCTTGTTTCTTAGGACCATTTGCTTGATAAAACTTTTCCCAACCCTTTACTCTGAGTAGATGTCTGTCTTTGTGGTTGAGATGTGTTTCTTGTAAACAGCAGAATGTTGGATCCTGTTTTTTTTTTTTTTTTTTTTTTTTTTTTTTCAGCGCCTGAGGCATTTTATTTTTATTTTTTTTTTTTTCTCATGGTTTATTTTTTTTTATATTTAAAAATTTCCATCTCCTTCCCTCCTCCTCCCCCCTCCCTCCCCTCCTTCTCCCCTTTCTCTCCCCTCCTTCTCCCCCTTCCCTCCCCTCCCCTCCACCCATACCTCCCCTCCCTCCCTCTCAAGGCCAAGGAGCCATCAGGGTTCCCCGAGAGGGGTGCGTTCACTCATGGAGACGGTGGGACAGAACTAATGGGAGATCACCAACTCCAGTTGGAATGGGACTGATGGATCATGCGACCAAACCCGTCTCTCTGAGTGTGGCCAACAGCGGGGGCTGACTGAGAAGCAAAGGACAATGGCTCTGGGCTCTGATTCTTCTTCATGGACGGGCTCTGTGGGAGCCTTCTCAGCTTGGTCGATCACCTTCCTGGACCTGGGGGGAGTTGGGAGGACCTTGGTCTTAGCATAGAGTGGGGAACCCTGATGGCTCCTTGGATCCTGTTTTTGTATCCAATCTCTTAGCCTGTGCCTTTTTATAGGTGAATTGAGTCCATTGATATTCAGTGATATTAATGACCAGTGGTTGTTAACTCCTGTCATTTTTTTTCTGGTAGTAGAGTTTGTGTGTTACCCTTCTTTGAGTTGTGCTGGTGAAAGATCGCTAGATGTCTGAGTTATTGTGGCCATTGTTGGACTCCTTGGTTAGTGATTTTTCTTCTATTACTTTCTACAAGGCTGGATTTGTGGCTACGTATTGCTTAAATCTGTTGTTGTCCTGGAATATCTTGTTTTCTCCATCGATGGTGGATGCAAGCTTTCCTGGGTATAGTAGTCTAGGCTTGCATCCATGTTCCCTTAGTGTCTGTAGCACATCTCTCCAAGCTCCTCTGGCTTTCATGGTTTCCATTGAGAAGTCAGGTGTAATTCTGATAGGTTTCCCTTTATATGTTACTTGACCTTTTTCCTTTGCAGCTCTTTATATCTGTTCTTTATTCTGTATGTTTTGTGTTTTGATTATTATATGGCGTGGGGATGCTTTCTTTTGATCCAGTCTATTTGTTGTTCTATAGGCTTCTTGTACCTTCATAGGCACATCCTTCTTTAGGTTGGGGAAGTAATTTTGTTGAATATATTTTCTGGGCCTTTGAGTTGCAATTCTTCTCCTTCTTCTACCCCAATTATTCTTAGGTTTGGTCTTTTCATGGTGTCCCAGATTTCCTGGATGTTTTGTGTTAAGAATTTGTTGGATTTGTTTTGTTCTTTAATCTGTGAGTTTATTTCCTCTATGGTATCTTCACAGTCCGAGATTCTTTCTTCCATCTCCTGTATTCGGTTGGAAATACTTGTCTCTGAAGTTTATGTTTGTTTACTCAGAATTTCCATTTCCAGTCTTCCCTCAGATTGTGTTTTCTTCATTACCTCCATTTCATTTTTCAGGTCTTGTACTGTATCCCTTACCTGTTTGATTGCTTTTTCTTGTTTTTCTTGGGTATCTTTGAGAGATTTATTTATTTCATCTACCTTTTTGTTTGTCATCTCCATTTCTTTATGGCAGTTTTTTACCTCCTGTTTAAGGTCCTCTATTATTTTCATAAAGTACTGTTTAAGGTCGGTTTCTTCTATATCTTCTGGAGTAGGGTGTTTAATTCTTGTTGTTTCAGGATGTCTGGATTCTGGTGATGTCATGTTGACTTTCATGTTGTTGGAGGAGTTCTTGCATTGGTGCCTGCCCATCTCTTCCTTCAAATGGAGATGGGAGGTACTTGGTGTCTTAGACCAATCGGCTGTGACTGAATCTGGTTGGATATCCTCAGTGCCTGAGCAGGAGCTATTCCTTGCAGCAAAATCTGAAGGAGCCTGCACTCCCTTGCAGGAATCCTCAGACCTGCTTGGAGGCCAGATTCTCACCCCTTTGGGTGGATGGCCTTAGTACAGGAGCAGGACACTTGAATACACTAGGGAAGACTTGGGAGAGGCTGGGATGTGAGAACCAAAGACAAGCCTGCAGCAGGAGCTGGGGGAGGGGGTCTGTGCTCTCTTCCAGGGCAGGTTGCCCCAGGGTTGCACACACTCACCAGTCCAGATGGAACTCCACTGCACCGGATCAGCTGAATATTATCTTTCTGTGTGTTTTTTTTTCCTTTTTGAATCAGAGATCCAGTATGTACAACATTTATTTTCTCTCTTTTTTGTTTAGGTCATTTATGAGACACTGCTTCAGTCATTGGTTGCAACTGGTTCATCTCAACTCTGGTTTTGAATCAGAAAGGGCCCATAAATATTTCTAATTTAATTAGTTCAACATTCTTATGGAGAATGGCACCCATACAAGAGACCAAATAGGAAAGCCCAATTACAGATTCATGAGCTTTACCTCAAACTAATAAGTTACCATTATTATAACTCTCTGTTATACAAAACAAAGCACACACAAAATTCATAATACTAGAATGTAACCTAATCATAATGCAAGAATAAAACAAAAAATGAGACTGATGGACATCAATGTATAATTTCACTAGAGAAAAAAAACTTCAAATTTCAACTAAAGATCCACATGGGTAATTTTAAATAGTCAGCTACTGTGATATGCAAGGGCTTTACTGGAGAAGATAACTGAGAAAGGACAAAGGAAATAATGGAAGCTTTAAGAACACTCACTGAGACAGCAATGTGAATCTAGCAGAGTTAAAAAGTAAGGATTATTAGTGACTTCTGTGTCACTGCAGAAAAACATAGGACAGAAACAACTAAAGGATGATTTATTTTACCCTCAAAGGATTTCAGTTCACAGTGAGTGAGGAAGTGACAAGCTCAGGAGAAAGGAGCTTAAGATGCAGACTATTCCCCTACTTCCAACTCAGGGAAATGAGTTGGGCTGGAGTTAGTGATGGGTACATCCCTCAATGGCTAACCCCTAGTTGACTACTTCAATTAGCTCTACCTACGCACCAGAAAGTTCCACAACCCCAAAGCTGTGATCACCCGCTGGAGAGGTTTTCAAGCACATGAGCCTATGCAGGGCATTGGGTCTCAAGCCAAAACAAATAGCTAAAGGAAGAGTCTGAAGAGTCCCTGGCTGATTTTTTACCTCTGTAGTGCACACTGTCTTTGCTTGTAAGTATTAATAAAAAAAGCCCCATGGCTTTAGACTATGTACAGTGGTGCTTCCAAATGTCCAGGACTGAGTTTAATATTCAAATAAATTTTCTTCCATAGAAGAACTTTCACAAACTGGCAGATTGAAACCATGGTGGAGTGGTCAGGTAATCTTGAGAAAGATGAGGTAAAATCATGAATAAATCATGAAGATACACTCATGACATGAGAGATGCTAGCGTCAACAATGGGGAGAAAAATTGGGTAAAGTATAATCCTTTACAAAAAAATAGAGAAGAGCTTTTGAATAATTTAATGAAACTCATGATAGCTTCAAACAAACATTTCTTTTCCTTTCAATTCTTCACATATTATCAGCCTGATAATCTGCTGTACAATTTTACCAAAAGTTTCAGTTTTGCTATCATTTGGTACTACATTCTTTTTAAAAAAAAAATTAGCATATCAGCATTTATCTTTCATTCATTGCTGAAATCACTCATTCAGGAGAACTCAAATATCAATTTTATATATACATGACTGGATATTAAAATATTTTATTAGCATTGAAAATGTTTCAGATGTAGGATTCCCCTCTGTGTACTATGAATACCATTAGTTAATAAAGAATCTGCTTTGGGCCTATTGAAGCACAGAATAGGGTAAGGAGGGAATTCCAAGCAGATAGATGTGGAGAGAGTAGATAAAGTCAAAGAGAATGAAAGAATGTGCCAGACATTCTGTAGGATACAGAAGAAAGTACTGACAAATTGCCAATATGGGTGGAACTCTCTTTGAAAATTCTTGCTTTGAGGAAAAGTCTGCTGGATACTATGTGCCTGTAGGCTGAAGATGGGAGCCCCAATGTTACAGAAGAACTTTGGGTGACTGTCCAAGCAGCATGATGTCCCTGTCAACTCTAGAGTTTTTGAAGTTACTTATAATGCACTTCCTGTTTACTTAGGTAATATTATATCCTTTTGGAGTCTTTGATAGAGTTAAAGAATAGATAGTTATAATTATAGTTTTCCTTAGTTATGATAAAAGATAAGGTAGATATAAATATTGTAACTGTAATTCTTGGTTAACTGTTTTGTTGTATGTAATCTTGCTATGCTAAAGTTAAAACCTTCCTTTTTATTTAGAAAGGGGAAGTGATGTGGGATTTCCCTTTCTATGCTATAAATACCTTTGGCTAATAAAGAATCTGCTTTGGTCTTAATGCAACGCAGACAGAGGAGGAAAGAATAGGCAAAGTCAAAGAGAAACCAGGTAGCTGCTGCAAGAGACAGACACAAGATGTCAGATGGAAACTTACTGGTAGGGCACAGCCACATAGCAATACACAGATCTATTGAAAAGGGTTAATTTAAGATATGGGAAATAGCCAATAAGAAGTGTGTTAATAGGCCAAGTAGTGTTGTAATAATACAGTTTGTGTGTGATTATTTTGTGTTTGGGGGCCAGGAAATAAACAAGCAGCCTCCACCAACAAGTTTCATTAGATTTGTTAATTAGAGATCATCTGACCATATTTCTTGATAAAGTGACTTGACTTCATCAATGGTCTTTGTATATATTTTAGTATTTCAAACTAAGAATGAGTTCATCTAATTGTAGCCACTGTTCTTAATTTAAATGTATGTCTTTTATTAATATTAGTATTTTCTGTGTCTCAACTAATTCTAAGATTCAAATATGACAAGCACATTTTTGAACATATACCATTCTTCCTGATTTTGAAATATGCTTATCCCAAGGGGTGACAGCATGTGTGTTTGTTAAGTCAGACAGACTTGGGCTTGGTGTCTTGGTTCTTCCTTTCATAAGAAATTGCCACCCTTCTGCTTGCTAGATCCCTTCATTAAAGAGTGGTGATTGTTGAAGTAACACTCCTATCTGCATCAATAGAAGTAATTCCATAATTAGATGAGAGGGAAAATTGTGTGTTGGTCATTGATCTAAACTTTTTTCTCTTGTGTTTTGGCCAGAGGTTCTCAGACTATAGGTCACACCATCGTTGGGAGAGTGACATATTGGATATCCTGTAAAACAGATATTTATACAATTCACAACAGTAGCAAATTACAGTTAGGAAGTAGTGATAAAATAATTTTATGTTTGGGGTTCACTACAACTTGAGGAACTGCATTAAAGTGTTGCATTCAGAAGGTTGAGAACCATACTCTAAGGGCATTAGGTGGCTCTTACATATCTATGTGACCTAATCTTTGTCATGTGTAGAAATTATATTCATAAAAGAATAGCTAGGTGGTAACTCAATAATGGCTGTGATTGCTGAAATAAAATAATGTGTCTAATTTAAAATTGTCTTCTATTAGGAACACTTGTTCACAGATGCATCTCACATACTTGAAGTCAGCCTAAGTAGTAAAATATTAAAACTTAGATCTACTATTGATCATCTTTTATTGACAATAAATTGCATATTTTTGAAGTTTTAATATTCTTAAAATTAATAGAAATCTTATTGATGCTAATAGGTAAATTTCTTTTCTTTTGTTTGTATTCAAAGCACTCTGAAATTAACATAATCTGAACACAGATTGTTTTTTAAATTTGTTGAAACAGGTCTCAACTTCTTATTACACATTTTAAAATATCTTCTAAAAATTACTCATTTCAAATGTGTGTGTGGTGTGTGTGTGTGTGTGTGTGTGTGTGTATGGCTGGATGGGCACATGTATGTGCATGTAGATATGTGCACATGAGTGCAAGTGCCTAAGGAGACCTGGTGCTTCAGATTCCTATGACCTGAAGTTTCAGAAGATTGCAAGCTATCTGACCTAAGTGCTGGGAACAAAATGAGTTCCTCTGCAAGAACGGGACATTCTCTTAACCACTGAACCTTCTAACCAGCCCTATATAGCCTAAATCTTAACAAAAAGGAATAAACTTGTCTACAACTCACTGAAATGCATTACCTCATGTGATGTACCTTCTAATGGGATCTAGATATTATATATGAAAATAAGCTCCTTTTAAAAAGCAAAACTCACCCTAATTGGTTTTAAATAGGTTAAGACATGAGAGTTTCTTTGGCACATTACCTGACTTCTGTTCTGATGGTTAATACGGAGAAAAGACAAGATAGGATTTGAATTTATGATGGAAACTTCTAGGCAATAAATATCTCTCTGTCTCTGTCTCTCTGTCTCTGTCTCTCTCTCTCAAGTTACTTGTGTGTGGCATTCATATGTGCACAATCATGTATGTGACAAGATCAGAAGACAACTGTTTATAATCTTTACAGAGTAATTCAATGGTACCAATTTTCTTTGCTTTCTACCTTGGTATCCAAATAATTTCTATTTTGCACTTAGTCCTTGTTGTCAACATCCTATGTTCCTTGCCCAGTTAAGTTCTTAATTGAACTCTCTGTAGAGCTATAATTTGATATGAGAATTTCTATAAAAACAACAACAGTCTTGAATTTGTACTTTACCAAATAATTGACCTAAAGCTTGTCTAGTTTTCTGGCTAGAATTCTGTTATTTCTACTATAACTGACTAAAAGTATTGTCTTATATGAAAAATACAGACTCTTCATTTAGTTGCAGGCACAATCCACAACACAGTTTTCAAGAACTTAAGAAGCATAAGTGATAAATATTTTTCTTTTATAATATTTTCAAATTTCTATAAATATTAAGGAATTCAATGATAAAATATACATTTAGAAACACTAAGGGATGGAGTTAGAGATGAAACTCAGTGTTTGCTCATCTTACATGGAGTTTTGGGTTCAATTCCCTATACCACATAAATCAGAAATCATAGCACAAGCCTGCAATTCAAGCATGTATGAGTTGGATACAGAAAAGCAGAAACTCAGAATCAACTTGGCTATACAGAAAATTGAAGTTTAGCCTGGACTACATGAGACCTTGTGCTTAAAAAATACCAGCAATTATTTAATCCTTAACATTATTAAGGTAACATTGTTATCCTAATCATATTTGCTTTTAAATGGTGAAATTCCTTCTTTATAAGGTCACCTATGAAGGAAGGATATGGAAGAGTTGATTTTAGCTCAGAGCCATTTCAAATACACACACACCTATATACATACAAACATATATGCATACATACATATACACATACTTTCTGTGTGTGTGTGTGTGTGTGTGTGTGTGTGTTTCATATGCATTATTCCTCTGGAAACATATATATACTCTCTTCTTTTCTCTCATTATTTTTTCACCCTGAATTTTTTCAATCTATATAATTTGACAACACTAAATTTTTGTTTTGTTTTGTTTTGTCTTTTCTTCTCACTCTCTTTCACCACTTATTCATTTATGTATATTCCCATGTTTGGTGTGTATGATAAACAAATTACAGGATTATCATGAAGTCTGTTGCTTCCATGTACACCCAGTAACCAAAGTAGAATAAAATGGCTTTATGCACCAATAAAACTCAAACTCAAAAGATTGGGTGTTTGTAAAACTACCTAGGCACCAAGAAGCTATGGGCCAAATAAAGACACAACAAAGCATTGCAATGCTGAAGAAGGGAATTAAGAGCTTCTTAGCTGTCTGTAGCATATGGAATACTTTTCAAATATTATTTAAATCTTTTTTTAGGTTTTTCAAGACAGAGTTTCTTTTTGTATAACTCTGACACAGCCATCATTGAAAAAAATGCTTCAAAAAAGTCAGTAATAGATTCCTAATTGTCATGTTACTATTTCTTGAAAGCTGGGAATCAAATTAAAGACTGACTGTCTTCAAAAATCAATCTTTTTCTTTCTTTCTTTTGCTTTCTTTCTTTCTTTCTTTCTTTTTCTTTCTTTCTTTTGTTTTCTTACTGCCCTTACTTATTCTGGTAATTACTCATCCTTTGAACAGAGGAAAATATGGCAAAAGTTGCTTATTTGGCTAATTATAACACTTAAAAATTGTTTAATGAAAGAGATGAGAGTAAAATCAAGTCTCTCAAATCAAGTCGATCATCATTTTTTTTTTTTATCTTGATACATTGGCTTGCTACCTAATTGGCTAGTGGTTGGAACTGATTGGCAGGTGCGACAAAACTCATTAAATCAACTCTTCTTTAAAAAGAAATGATTGCTATCTAAATATGGTATCAAGCTTAAGGATTCTCATATGTGTTGTAATTGACTCAATCTCCAGGGATGTAAGCCAACTTTGCATTAAAAATGAAAGAGTCCACTAAAATCATGCACATGTCTCATGATGGGAATTTTCAATCATTAGGCAGTAACATCTTTCATAGGAAGGTCTATTCTAAATATATAACACACTGTAATAATATGTGTTTAGAAAGACTATTGAGATTTTATTATAATTTTTTCTTTAAGTAATGAACTGGAGAAGATATAAGAATATCTCTCTAACAGAGTGAATTGCACTCCTCTGCACTACTGAACCCAGAGAGAGAATTCTTCCTACACTTGCGTTTCTGCATTGCCTGATGTCTTCTTTTATCCAGTGTATCTGTAGAGTGAACAATCACAGAGAAGAATGACAGAAACTGTGTTTCAGGAAAAAGGTTTGCTCAGCATCTTGGGACATAGGACCATCTGGAGCTCCGAATATTCATGGTGCCATATAGAAGGTTTTGGTTATATGTAAGAAATGCTCTCTAAAAATTTTCTCTCAAATGAAGGTGTTGCCTACAGACAAAAGTCTGCCTAGCTCAGTCTTCTGAGCTACGCTGTCTGTGACCCAGGAGAACAGTAGCTTGCACCAAATTCAAGCTGTGCTAAGCTAACATGTCAGCATGTACACAGACACTGGTCTGCTCAGAGCCGTCTACAGTGAACAGAAAACTAATTCCCAAAAATACTTCTAAAAAATAACAGAAGCTCTTGTCTAGGAAGCAGTTTGCAGGGAGGACATATCTTTGGGTGAAACTGTTGAACCTCAGGTTTCTCTGATCCTGGGCTAGCTGATTCATTTTATGTAGTCTCAAGGATAAATTAAAAGTAATGTGTTATTTAAAATTCTATTTTTTATGTCTCAAACTGTTTTTTTTATTTACTATTTAGGCCAGATTTCAAAGATAAATTTAAATTTTGATTTTTTAATATCTTTCATTTTATACTTACCTATTCTTTTCTAAATATTTTTCCTTTATTCATGAAAATTTTGTACATAGATCAGAGGAAATATATTCATATCCCCCCTCTAATTTCATGGGAACTTTTGATGACCCAATTAGTCCTGCCAGTGCATGCATGGGTATGGGCCCACGGAGACCTGTCAGTATCCATTGAAAGAGAATGACTCTCCCTTCCCTGACAACTATCACAGGCCAATACCTCCTCAGTATGGGGAGGAGCTGAGAGAGCATTTCTATCATCTATGTGGGAATTCCGGCTGGTTTGACCTTTCCAGTTCTTGTGCAGATGAGCACAGCTGTTGTGACCACGTGAGTTCAAAGGCCATACCTTATCCAGAAGACAGCACTGTGCAGCATTCTTCCATGTCCTCTGGGGAGGCTTGAAATTACTCAAATTATTGGTATTTGGTCAAAGAAAAAATAGTATAGCAACATTTTAAATTTTTTCCCTTGAAAATTTTTGTTATACTATATTTTCCTTAAACCAAATTTACATAATTTAATTACCCCAAACAATGATCTCATTGTCATTAAAAAGTTATTAAAGTTTTAGACATTCTAGAATCAGTATCATGAAACAAGCAAGTTAAATTCCTCTTTCAATGAATTCTCTTCATTTCATATATTTGCTTCTTTTGTTTTGTTTTGTTTTTGATCATGGTTTCCCTGTGTAGTTCTGGCTGTCATGGAACTAACTATGTAGTTCAGGCTGGCTTCAAACTCAGAGATTAGCCTGCCTCTGCCTCCTAAGTACTGGGATTAAAGGTATATAACATTATAGTTCAGTCTAATGTTATATATTTGAGTTTGTTAGCTTTTACTCCATTACTGCTTTAAAATGCCTTGGATTATTTATAAAAAAATAAGATAAAATATTGAAATTTGGTATAAATATTCTAGGAATTCAGAAATGCAATGAGATACAATATGATATCTACTATAATAACAAAATATAAAATGTACTTATTTAAATTATTGCTTAATAAAATTAAACTTTTGGTAATTAGAACTATTATTAACATGAAACAAAATCAAAGACATGTTTTGATAAACTGGAAAGTCAAAATGTTTGACAATAAATGCTTTTTTCCCAGTTTGTGTTATTAGTATATTATGGTTTCATACTCTGATTTTATATTCAAACAAATTTCAAACCCTTTTTCTTAGGAAGCAGTTTGGTAGAACTAATCTAAAAATGAACAGGCTGTGCTTTCTAGTTCTATCATCTTGACACAAGCTAGGATACTTAAGGAGTTCCCTCAAAAGTAAATGTCCCCATCAGACTGTCTTGTGGTTTGCAAGTGGTTCATTTTCATGATTAATAATTGTAGGAGAACCCAGTTGACTATGGGCAGTATCATCTCTAAGTAACAAGTTCTGGGTTGTATAAAGAAAGCAAGCTGAGCAAACCAGTAAGCAACATTCTTCCATGGTCTCTGCTTCAGTTCCAACCTCCAGGTTCTTGCTTTAAGGTCTTATCCTGATTTCCCTCAGTGATGGACTATAAGCTACTGACTGAAATAAAACCTTTCTTCCTCAAGTTTCTTTGGGTCATGATGCTTTATTATAGCATTATAAAGCAAATCAGGGCAGAGATTTAAGTGCCTTGTACCAAGAACAGCAAATAGTTTTACTCTCATTTACCTTTCTATGTGTTGCCATGGGAAATTTTGGATGCTTATGGAGAACATTTGGCCATGTCCTTGGTTTTATCTTCTTTAGGAGGTAGTATTGCTTACTGCATTTGGCTGATAAGAGTGAGTGGAGTCTGGGAACATGCTAATCACGTTCATAGTTCTCCTTCCCTTTTCCCCTTGCTGTGTGTTTCAAACCCATTTCATCAGCACCGGATAAGTGTTGTATCCACTAAGCTAGAGAAACTGCCAAAGGGAAGGATCAGTGAGGTTCATTTTGATGACTCCAAATGATGGGAAAATTGCACAGAGTTCATTTAGCCTGTAACCACCCTCCATGTTTGTACACCTTAAACAGGTGTGAAAGGGTATTTTCCAGCACAAACTTCCTTTTGTATAACCTCCTATTTGGAGTATCATGCTGCTTTCTTCTTCTACCGCAGCTGTTAAATTAGGTCATTTTACCTTGGATGAGAAAGTTAAAGTCCTTGGAGCTCTGATTCCTCGGAAGCAGCATCACTGGGCAGTATACCACTAATACAAGCAAGTATTTGGAGGAAGCAAAATAAGGCAATTATACACTAAAGAATGCATCCAACATGGCTAAAGACTCAGCATACTACAATATGTGAACATTTCTGAGCTTCTACCATGGAAAGGAGAACCAGAACATCAAAATCCCCTGTATTTATCTCCTGTGAGTTTTATAAAATAATTATATAGAAGACAAGATAGGTGGCAAAATATCCTTTTCTAAGTTCTGATTTATGTGTTGCTGTATATCTAAGTTTGACCTTCCGATAATGAAAATTAGTGATTAATTAACACATTTACTTTCTCTGGCTTTGAGCTAATTAAACATATTCTGCTATGTTTTTCCAGTTTCCTTTAAAAGTAAATCCATATGCAAGTTGTTTCTGCTTTCCTACATGTTTGTTTAGTTATCATGTGAATCTATTTGCAAAAAAAATCTGTTCATGCAGGAGGTTGAAACTAGGGATCTAAAAGTAGGAACGGGAAGAATTAAGAGTAATTTCCTTCGAATCCTGATGCATGTTCTTCCAATGATAATTCCCCTTTTCCCAGTGACAAACCTCAGGAAACTCTAAGAGGACAAGGTAGATGACAAGCTAGAAATCAGGCCATGCCAAGTGCTCAGTTTATCCAGGAGTGAATTTAGTTTCTACATAAGTTTGTTTCACTCTCCCTCCAGTATTGTTTGACATATTGAGGGCTTTGCAACCTTTTCTAACATCTTCCCCTTTCTACCTCTCCTCTGTACAGGACAGTAGTAATTTTTCCAGAATCAGTTACTGTGCACATCGCAGATAGGAATGTCTACAGACTGTCTCTTTGTTCATTGATCTAATGTAATATTTCCATATACGTTTGCATTTTAACCACTTCCTTGTATGCTTATCTTCCTATTTATTCATTGATCCTTTCACAAAGTGTAAGGATTTTGACCCCTATGGGGTACACACGGGGATAGTTACAGAAACTGAGTCACGAATTTCCTGCTGCTTGGTAGGATTTTACAGTTAGAACAACTCTAGATTTGAGAGGATGGTACATTCAATAACTACCTTTTATAACTACTATATAGCAGGTATTATTCATTTCATTTTGACTGCAATCTAAGTGTAATCAATGATACATTACTTGAAACAAATGACAGTCAGAGGCAGTAAGTAAGACCCTTCCAGACATTCTCAGCATACAAGTAGCAGAAGTCAAGCCTGACATCAAGACTTTTAAATATTATTTCTTTTATTTTTTGAAATTATAACATACTTGTGTCATCCATCTTGCTTTTCTTCCCTCCAAATCTTCTTATGTAACCCTCAATTTTTCCTTTAAGTCAATAGTTTATTTTTACATTAACTGTTGTTACATAGACATGTAACATACATACATACATATTAATAAATATATAACTGGAATCTGCCTGTTCATTAAGTATCATGGTACTCGGATGCATACTTTCAGGTCAGGGATGACCATTTGGTACTAAATACCAACTGGCATGCTCTGCAGAAGGAAATCCCATTTATCCCACTCTGCATTCCTAAGTTGGCTGTAGTTCTAATGGGAAGGCAGAGGCCTTTGAGCTTTGCTTATCAACATCAACTGTAACATGTCCAGTTCTCTCATCGCTATTCAGCTCATGTTTAGGCAGGTTTGCTCATGAGGATTGAAGAATGTAGCTTGTGACATTACGAGGACACACAGTCTCTCAACAAACTCCTTGTGTCCTGACTTTTATATTCTCCCTTCTTCCTCAATGGTACCTGAGACTTAATTCCACAATTGCATTGTAGATGTTAATTAGTGCTACACTCCATAACTTTGCAATCTGATTGGCTGTGATTTTCTGCAATAGTCTCTATCTCTCGCAAAAAGAAGTTTTCTTGGTGAAGGGTGAGGACTACACTAATATATGGGTAGAAGGGCAGTCTTTTTAATGCATCTCGCTTTAGTGTTATTTTAAGAATGCCTGTAATACGTATCTGCCTTTGAGATTTACTCATCTGGAAGAATTTTGTCATTTGAAACAGATATCATCAACATCCCAAGAAGAAGAGGTTATCTCACACATTCAGTTTGAAAGTTTCTTTTATTTATCGATTTTTCTGTTTACTTCTTTTGAATTTATTTTAAAATTTCTTTTATTTCATTTTTTTAAAAAAGTAGAAAAGCCATCTTTTTCCATTTTACATAACAATCCCAGTTCCTACTCCCCCCCCCTTTTCCCATTCTCTCCACCTACAGCCCCACTCAACCCCCCATCCAATCCTCAGAGAGGATAAGGCACATTGCTTTGGGAAAGGTCCAAAGCCTCCCTACTACATCTGGACTGAGTAAGATATTTATCTGGTGTGGGAGGTCCTTCTGTCTGTGTGTTGCTTTTATTGGTTAATCAGTAAATAACTGCTTTGAGCCTATGGCAGGGAAGAACAGAACTAGGCTGGGAAAGCTAGGCTGTATGCTGGGAGAAAGACGGGCAGAGTTAGAGAGATTCCATGGATCCTTCTCCTGAGACAGATGCTGAACATTACCCTGTAAGCCACTGCACCAAAGCAATACACAGATTAATGGAGATGGCTTAAATTAAGATGTAACAATTAGCCAATAAGAATATAGTGCTAATGGGCCAAGCAGTGTTTTAATTAATATAGTTTCTGTGTGATTGTTTCAAGTCTAAGATAGTCGGGCAGCTGGGAACCAAAAAGCGACATCTATCCAAAGGGAATAGCTTCCCAAAAAGCCAGTACAAGCAGTAGTGATAAATCCTGTTGCCATTGCCAGTGGCCCCACAATCTGCCCAGCCGTGCAACTCTCACCCACATTCAGAGGGACTAGTTTGGACATATACTGGTTCCTTCCTTGTCCATCTAGAGTAGCTGAGCTCCCATTAGCTCATGTAAACTCTTTTAGTGGGTGTTTTGTCATAACTGTACAGCAGGGGTTTAGCTCAGAGAGGAGAAAGAAAAGGGAATCAAGCACACCTTCATACACTAATTAGTGGGCACTTGATATATATTGCTAACAAACCCTTCCTGTTCAATATTAGAGAGGCCAAAGAGATAATTCTGGAAACTGAGGTTTCATGTGACTTTTGCATAGCATTGCATTTGGATGCTGTGGTCATTTCTCCTAAGACTAGAACTGAAATAACCTTATATTTTCACTACTGTTGCAGGGTGGGATGTTTAGATAGATAAACAAACACTGTGAAAGAGACAGACTAACCATACAGCCACAAGGCAATCTGTGCAGGGAAATTGCAACCAGTTCCATGCACATAATCCGTGTGTGTGTGTGTGTGTGTGTGTGTGTGTGTGTGTGTGAAGCATCAGACCTTTGAGCCAACATACTACAAAGTTGCAGGAAGTTACTATATATCATTCACAGTTTGGAGGGGCTAGATTCTAACAGGGAGAATCAAGGCCCAAACAACACTTCCCTCTGACATTAAAATATCAACGTGCAAACAGCACTGCAGGTTTTAATCATACAATCTACTGAACTGAACAAATACTTAATGAGTGCCATATTACATGTACCATCTCCAGCTCCAAATTTACCTCCATTGAACACAGCCTAAGGAATTACAGTTTAATTTATCTACTTCAAACACCATCCCACGGTACCCTATATTACCTCCCAATGTTTTCACTGTGATTGCTTTCTTGTATATTACAGTTTTGTATCATGAAGTGAAATTTAAAAGCAAGGGTGAAGGATTTTTTAAAAAAAAAATAATGTAATGCTCTCTTCTCTGAACAGATGGCAAATTTAAACTTTTATTTTTGCAATGCACATATTGTTAACACTTGACCTGGTACATTGCCTTTGTATAATAACTGCATAACTTGAGAAAGAGAAGGAAAAACAACAAAAACTGTTATCCTGTTAGCAAGTAGCACTCACTAGATAGAGCTAAGCCTCACTAAGTAATGTGAAGCACGAGGGATGCTGTGCATCTATTTTAGGAACATAAGCGAGTCATTACAAAGGAGGGCGAGAAGCAGGTATGTTGCAAATTTCTGATTAATTAAAAAGCTGTTTAACAAGCCCGATTAGAATGCAGATGTATCTCATGATTGCTGTCACAAGCTGGGCTTGAGTTCTGTTTGCAGAATCTCCTATCCACTTAAGCCTTTTTTATTCCCCCATCCCCAGCCTCCATTCCTCTGCATTGAAGTGAACTCAAGCAAGGCAACATTAGCCTAATGCATGAGAACAATATAGTGAAGGAAAAAAGAGACTGAAGAAGTCTAATTACTCTAGTTTTACAGAAGAAGTTTTAAGACTAAGTTCATACTGGGCAATTACCCACGTAATTGCTTTAGTTTGAAGCTGGTTTGAAAAGATGTTTTCAGCAATGTAAGGGGAAAACATGCAAATTTGGTGCAAATGTTTGATCCCTATTGCCCCCTTTAATAAAGAAAAAAGCTCCTTGAAGTGTTAATATGACATTCCATGAGCGTTTTCCAAATGTGCCACAAAGCCTTTTCTGTTAGAACTCAAGCCATTGTGCAATCACATCTGAATTCCTGTACTAAGTTAAAACCCATCAGTGAGCAGGAAATAGAAAGGTTCTGTCTAACAATGTATGTGTTCATTTGTAGAGAAACATCTAGTGATGAGCAATGGGACACACACATCCTTTTTTTTTGTTTAGGAAAAGTCTCAAAAGTTATATGTAGTTTTACAATGTGATCTATGTAACAATATCTATGATCTACAAATAATGTTTATGTACAAATAAATCAAACTTGATTGATAAAATTATTCTACACAATGCAGTTCTCAATTAATATTTGAGAATTTTAAAGTAATGGCGGTCTTTGGAAGACAAAGAGAAGGTGGGTGGTAGAAGGAAAGAGGAAATCAAAGGCAGGGATGACGCAGAAGTGAACAGCAAGAGTGATGCTGATGTGAATCCTGGAAGTTTTCAAGCCTCAGACAGAGCACAAGGTTCTCTGGACTAAAGTCTGTTTCATGAACTACTCATATGAGAGAGAGAAATATAGAGAATCCTTCAAAGTAAGAGCAGACTTAAGGCTAGAGAGATTGAATTACCTAAACCACTTTTCTCATTGTACTAACAAGGAAACTAAATTTGAGAGACCTGTCAAAGACACATAAAGAATTAATAATGCAGCCTGCTCTCAAGTCTAGCATTCTGAGCCAGTCTGTCTGGTAAAGGTTCACAGATGGAGAGATCAAATGGTCACTTTATTGGGTTAGAAAGAAAATAGGAATACTTCCTAACTGCCGCCTACCTTTCATGGACCAGAAGGCAAATGTCAAAACTGCAGAACAAAGTACCAAACTCCAGCAAATCAACAAGCAAGAATTCCTTCCTGAATGAGACCTGTGAAAGCAACTCATACCCAATGAGGAAAGAATGTGCATGGCAGAGGATACCATCATGGCTTACTGAGACTGTTTGCTCTGCCTTTTAGCATTCTGGATACAAGATGGTACTTGGGGTGGGTGATTTTAAACAGGTGGTATCCAAGTATTTAAAATATGTACACATAGAGCAAAAATATGTGGGATCAGAAGTGTGAATACACACACACACACACACACACAGGCATATAAGCTAAGAAATAAGACTCAATTCTAAACATTTGAATTCATTGTACTTTATATACTCTTTAGGTAACTTCGTATGATTTTTCATCATATTGTTCCGGAAACATAACTTCATTGTATAATGTTTCATGATGTGGCAGATGCTTCCATTTTGGGGTTGTTTCAGATTTCAGAATTCCAAATTAAGGATGCTTGGCCTATGTTAATTGCATTATATCTTATAGATTATTTGGTTTTTGCCTCATGTTCAGTTCCATGGCTTGGGGGAAGAGAAATAGAGATCAAGATACATCAGAAAATATAAACTTTGTCTCTTATATGTCTTCACAAAGGGTGACTCTCAGGGTCTGGGGAGATAGTGCAGAAGGTGAGAACAGCTACAGAATAAGCATGAAGAACTGAGTCTGTATCCCTATGCACTTGGTCTCACAAATCTGTACCTAGTGAATGACAGATGGTAATAGGAGGACCACTGCGACCTGAGAGCATGACAGCAATGTGGATAATGTGTGTCAATAGGATCATCAACCCTTAGGTTCAGTGAACTACCTAGTAAGATAGAGAAAGCTTTCTAGAGAGAGATAGAGGAAGACACCAAAAATATTCCTTATGTCTCTGCATATAACCATAGGCATGCATACCTACCTTTCCCCGTTAGCCACATATACACTCAAATTAATGAATAAACAAAATTATAAAAACCAACTAAAAGCTAGACACATGATATTCTTAAATTTAACAGTAAGCATGGAAATTCTGTGGTTTATGATATTTAAGTAATGAGAAGAGCAACAAACAGAACCTATGCTTCTGCTCTAAATTTTCTTTCAAACATTATTTTTATATATGTGATGATTATTAATTGTTTCAAGGTCTTCAAGCAACAAGAACAATTCATTTACTACTTTTGGCTCAGCTGGTGATAATTAATGCAAGGGTATCTTTGACCAAGGTTGGCAATTGACATCTCTAAGTGTCCTTGGGTCTGTCTTTTCACCCATCACAGAAAGAGTTATACAGACAGTCAACTGAGAGGCTTTAGCTTCCTATCTGGCTTTATAGCAGGAGTGTACACACCATTTCTCTAAAGATGAGGTCATAGGTATTTAAGCTTTACCAGATCTTGGATGTTGATCATTTCATCCATTTGCATCTATGATGAAATTTAGGATAGTCACTAATCTGATTATTGGGGAAGGCAAAACAGACACCCTCTCACTATTGCTAGGGGTCTTGGCTGGAGTCATCCTCGTTGATTCCTGGGAATTTCCCTAGCACCTGGCTTCTCTCTGACCCCATAATGGCTCCCTCTATCAAGATATCTCTTTTATTGCTCACTTTCTACATCCCTCTCCCAACTCAGGCATTTGGATCCCTCATGTTACTATCCTCCATTCCCTCCTATCTACTCCCATCCCAGTTTACTCAGGAGATCTGAACTGTCCCTCTTTCCTGGGGTCCTTCATGTGTGTCCCTCTTGGGGTCCTCCTTTTTACCTAACTTCTCTGGGGTTGTGGATTATAGCCTGGTTATTCTCCATTTTACATATAATATACACTTATAAGCTGTTGTAATGAGGCTACTTGTTTCCTGGTGGCCCAACAGCTCAGACCTGAAATAATCACACAGAAACTATATTATTTAAAATACTGCTTGGCACATTAGCTCTAGCTTCTTATTGGTTAACTCTTACATCTTAATTTAACCCATTCCTATGATGGAGGAGAGTTATCTGTCTATGTTTCTTTCATTGGTTAATTAATAAAGAAAACTGCCTTGGCCCTTTAAGAGAACAGAAAATTAGGTAGGCGGAGTAGACAGAACAGAATGCTGGGAAGCAGGAGTTGGGGAGATGCTTCAGGCAGTCGCCATAGGAGTCTCCATGCTGCTCCTCTCCGAGATGGACGCAGGTTAAGATCTCTCCTGGTAAGCCACACCTCGTGGTGCTACCCAGATTACTAAATATGGGTTAAAGGAAGATGTGAGAATTAGCCAATAAGAGGCTGAAACTATGGGCCAGGCAGTGTTTTAAAAGAATACAGTTTCTGTGTAATTATTTTGGGTAAAGCTAGCCAGCGGCGGGTGGCAGGACGCAGCCCCGCCGCTTCACACTACATTCCTAGTAATCTGTGTATTGCCATGTGGCTGTGGCTTACAGGGTAAAGTTCAGGCATCTGTCTCCAGCGGGGCTACATGGCTTCTCTCTTACTCTACCTCCTTTCTCCCAGCATTTAATTTAGTTTTCCTCAACTAGCTCTGTTCTTCTCTGCTCTGCTATAGGCTCAAAGCAGTTCTTTATTAATGAATAGTATTCACAGCATACAGAGGGGATTAATCAATAAATCAGTACATTCTGTGTTTGTCTTTCTGGGTCTGGATTACCTCACTCAGGATAGTTTTTCTAGTTCTATCCATTTGCCTGGAAATTTCAAGTTGTCAATGTCTTTACAGTTAAGTAATAACTCCATTGTGTAAATTTGCCACATTTTCTTTATCCACTCCAGTTTAGGGGCATCTAGGTTGTTTCCAGATTCTGGTTATTACATATAATGCTGCTATGAACATAGTTGAGCAAATGTCTTTGTGGTAGCATTGTGCATCCATTGTGCATATGCCGAGGAGTGGTAGCTGGTTTTTAAGGTAGATTGATTCCCATTTTCTGAGAAAGCACCATACTGATTTCCAAAGTGACCATATAAGTTTGCACTTCTACCAGCATGGGAGAAGTGTTTCCCTTACTCCACATCCTCTCCAGCATAAGCTGTCATGTGTTTTTATTATCTTAGTCATTCTCACAGGTGTAAAATTATATCTCAGAATCATTTTGATTTGCATTTTCCTGATGGCTAAAAATGTTGAGCAATTTAAATATATTACAGCTCTCTGAGTTTCTTCTAGTAAGAATTCTTTATTTACATCTACACAACATTATTTAATTAGATTATGTGGTATTCTGATGTCTAGTTTCCTCAATTCTTTATATATTTTAGAGGTCAGTACTCTGTCAGATGTGTATGCAGGGGGGGTAGATCTTTTCCCATTCTGTAGGTAGCCATTTTCCTTTATTTACCATGTCCTTTGACTTACAAATCTTCTCAGTTTCAGGAAGCTCCATTTATTGATTATTATCCTCAGTGTCTGTGCTACTAGTGTAATATTTAGGCAGTGGTCTCCAGCGCCCATGTGTTCAAGGCTAACTTCCCACATTCTCTTCAACAGTTCAGTAGAACTGTTTTTGTTCCATTTGGGTTTGAATTTTGTATGTTGGGATAGATATTAATCTATTTTCATTCTTCTACTTGTCAACACTCAGTAATGCTAGACAATATGGTGAAGATACTTTCTTTTTTCCATTGTACAATTTTGATTTTTTTTTGTCAAAAATCAAGTGTTAATAGATGTGTAGATTAATATCAGTTTCTTCAATTAAATACCATTGATCTGTGCATCTGTTTATATGGCAATATCAAACTGATTTTTTGCTACAGCTCTATAGTAGAGTTTGAAGTCAGGGGGTAATGCCTCCAGAAGTTCCTTTAATGTACATGATTGTTTGATATCCTGGATTTTTGTCTTTCCATGTGAAGTTGAGTATTGTTTTTTGGAGGTCAGTGAAGATTTGTGTTAGGATATTGATGGAGGTTGCACTGAACCTGTAGATTGCTTTTGGTAAGATAACCATTTTTACTATATTAGTACTACCTATCCAAAAGTATGGGAGATCTTTCCTTCTGATAGCTTCTTCAATTTATTTATTTAAAGATGTAATGTTCTTGTCACACAGGTCTTTCACATGTTTAGTTAGAATTATTCTAAGATATTTTGTTATTTGTGGCTATTGTAAAGGGTGATGTTTTTTTTCTGATTTATTTCTCAGCCCATTTATCTTTTGAATATAGGAGAACTACTGTTTTTTTCTTTAGTTAATCTTGTATCCTGCCACACTATTAAAGGTATTTATTAGGTGTAAGAGTGCCCTGGTAGAATTTTGGGGGTCACTCATGCATACTATCATTTCATCTACAAATAGTGAAAGTTTGACTTCTTCCTTTCCAGTTTGTATCTGCTTAATATCCTTCGATTGTCTTATTGCTCTGGCTAGAACATCCAGAAATTTATTGAATTGATATGGAAAGAGTGGACCACCTTGTCTTTTCCTGATTTTAATGAATCGCTTTGAGTTTCTCTCCATTTGGTTTGATGTTGACTATTGGTTGGTTTGCTGTATATTGCCTTTATTATGTTTAGGTATATTCTTTGTATCCCTGAGCAGTGTTAGATTTTGTTGAGGGTTTTTCAGCATCTAATGAGATAGATAACCATGTGGGATTTTTTCTTTCAATTTATTATATGGTGGATTACACTAACTGATCTCTTATGTTGAACCATCCCTACATCTCTAGGATGAAGCCTATTTCATCATGGTGGATGATATTTTTGATATGTTCTTTGATTTGCCAATATTTTATTGAGTATTTTTGTATCAATGTTCATGGGGGAGATTGGTTTGTAATTCTCTTTCTTAGCTGTGTTTTTTTGTAGTTTGCATATCAGGGTAATTGTAACCTCATTAAAAAAAGTTTGGCAATATTTCTTCTGTTTCTATTTTTGGAGCAATTTGAGAAGTATTGTTATTAAATCTTCTTTGAAATTCTGGTAGAATTCTTTGCTGAAGCTATCTGGTCCTGACTTTTTTTGGTTGGGGGACTTGATTTCTGCTTCTATTTCCTTAGGGATTATAGGTCTATTTAAATTACTTATCTGATCTTGATTTAATTTTGGTATGTGCTACCTATCCAGAAAATTGTCCATTTTGTGGAATATAGGTTTTTGAATTATGATCTAATGATTCTCTGTATTTCCTCAATGTTGATTATTATATCCCTCTTTTCAGTTCTGATTTTATTAATTTGGATATTCTTTCTCTGACTTTTGGTTAGTGTGCATAAGGGTTTGTCTATCTAATTGATTTTTTTGAAGAACCAACTCTTTTTTCATTGATTCATTGTATTGTTCTCTTTGCTTTTATTTTATTAATTTCAGCTCCCAGTTTAATTCCTGGTGTCTATTCCTCCTGCATAAGTTTGCTTCTTTTTGTTCTAGATCTTTCAGGTGTGCTATTAAGTCACTAGCATGAGTTTTTTCCACATTCTTTATGTAGACATTTAGTGCTAAGAACTTTCCTCTTAGCATTGCTTTTATAGTATCCCATAAATTTGGGTATGTTGTACTTTCATTTTCATTGTATTCTAGAAAGTCTGTAATTTCTTTCCTTATATCTTCCTTGACCTAGTAATAATTCAGTTTGAGCATTGTTCAATTTCCATGAGTTTGTAAAGTTTCTGTAATTAATATTGTTGTTGTTGAAGTCTAACTTTAAGCCACGGTAATCTGATAAAATACAGGGAGTTATTCCAAATTTTTTGTGTCTGTTGAGGCTTGTTGGAGAAGGGAGGCCGCTTGTTGGTTTCTGGCCACCTGGCTGGCTAGCTTAGACTCAAAATAACCACACAGAAACTGTATTAATTAAATCACTGCTTGGCCCATTAGCTCTAGCTTTTTTGGCTATTACATATTAATTTAACCCATTTTCATTAATCTGTGTATCGTCATATGGTGATGGTTTACCTGCAAAGCTTCAGCATGTCTGATTCCAGTGGAGGCTCCGTGGCTTCTCTCTGACTCTGCCTTCTTCCTCCCAGCATTCCGCTTACTTTTCCCCACCTAGCTCTGTTCCCCTACAGCTCTACTATAGGCCAAAAGTAGTTCCTTTATTCGTTAACCAATAAAAGTAAGACATAAACAGAAGGACCTCCCATACCAGTTTGCTTTGTTACTATGTGGTCAGTTTTAGAGAAGCTTCCATGAGGTGCTGAGAAGAAGTAACATTCTTTTGTGTTTAGGTAGAATGTTCTATAGATTATCTGTTAAGTCCATTTGAGTCATAATACCTTCTAGTTACCTTACTTCTCTGTTATGTTTCTGTATGGCTGACCTGTTCATTGGTGAGACTGGGGTATTGAAGTCTCCCACAATTAGTGTGTGTGTTTTGGTGAGTGCTGTTATGATATTTTATTTGTATTTTAATAAATAAAGCTTGCCTGAAGTTCAGAGAGTAAAACAGTCATACTGGTCAATCTTAGATACCAGGCACTGATGACATACACCTTTAATCCCAGTAGCCACACTAGTTTACAATAGAAACTGAGCAGTAGTGTTGGACGCCCTTAATCCCAGCCCTAGAATGTAATGTAATAAGGGAGGATACAGATCTCACTCACAGTCTCATTCTAAGATTTCTGGCATCAGAATCACCATTTTGGACTCAGGTAGAGGTAAGATACAGTAGTTGGCTCTTTTTCTTTTTAGGCCTTCAGATTGAACCCCAATTTCTCTGTGGGCTTTTATTAATTGTGCTACAGTATGCTTTAGGATTTAGTAATTTTTTACAACTGTGGATTCCCTTATATTTGTGGCATAGATGTTCAGAGCTAAGACTTCCTCTTGATGGATTTCTCCATTTCTTTTTATTAATTTTAGTTTGAAGTCTATTTTGTTAGATATTAGGATAGCTATGCCAGTTTGTTTTGTAGATCCATTTTATTAGAAAATCTTTTGCCAACCCCTTACTCTGAGGTAATCTCTGTCTTTGAAATGGAGGTGTGTTTTTGTATGCAGCAGAAGGATGGGTACTGTTTTCATACCCATTCAGTATAGCCCATGACTTTTTAGAGGCAAACTAAGTCCATTGATAAGGTATACTAATGACCAATGATTGTTAATTTCTGTTATTTTTTATTTTGTTGTTGTTGGTGGTAGTGTTTGTGTGTTTCCCTTCTTTGGGGGTTTGCTGATGTGATGTTATATATTGCCTGTGTTATCATGCATGCAGCTAACTTCTTTGGTTGGAGTTTTCCTTCTAGTATTTTCTGGGCTGGATTTCTGGTTAGGTATTGTATAAATATGATTTTTTTCTCATGAAATGTGCTGTATAAATAGCATGTATTGTATAAGTTATTTTCTCTGTCTATAAATATTTAAATCTTTTCTGGTTATAGTAGTTTGGGATAACCTCCATGGTCTCTAAGTGTTTGCAGAATGTCTGTTCAGGACCTTCTGGCTTTCAGAGTTTCCATAGAGAAGTTGGGTGTAATTCTGATATGTCTGCCTTTATATTTTGCTTGGCCTTTTTTATTTTTAGCTCTTAATATTCTTTTTTTTAATCTGTGTGTTTAGTTCTTTGATTATTATATTACAAGGGGACTTTTCTTCTTTTTATCCTTGTTCCAGTCTATCTGGTATTTGTAAGCTTCTTATGACTTAAAAGTCATAGCCTTCTTTAAGTTTGGAAAGTTTTCTTCTGTGATTTTATTGAATATAATTTATGTCCCTTTGAACTGGAATTCTTCTCCTTTTTCTATCCTTATCATTCTTAAGTTTGGTCTTTTTTGGTGTCCCAGATTTCCTGAAGGTATTTTGTTAGGAATTTGTTGGATTTAATGTTTGCTTTGACTGGTGAATCTATTTCCTCTATTGTATCTTTAACTCCTGAAATATTTTCTTCCATTTCTTGCATTCTGTTGGTTATGTTTGCACCTGTAATTCCTGTTTGTTTACCCTAATGTTCCATTTCTAGGATTCCCTCAATTTGTGTTTTCTTTATTGCCCCTGCTTCATTTGTTCAATTTTCAAGTCTTGAACTGTTTTCTTCACTTGTTTGTAATGTGAGATTCCCCTCTGTAAGCTATGAATATGTCTTATTAAAATTCTCCTCAATTCTTCTTCCTTCAATGAAACACAGCATATAAAATGAAAGCCTAGATTTATTTCCCATCCACCTGATACCCAAATGTCTCCTCCATTCTTCTTTCTTCTTTTTTCCTGCCATCGTATCTTCTCATATTTTCAGTGCTTTGAAACACTATGCCTTGACATTTTTTTTTAGAATTTATCTTAGCAAATGTATATGAGATCATTTTTCCCAATTATGTGTCATTGAACTGTATAAGCAACATTTGTCTATAGCTTGGGAAAGTTGATTATGATTTTTTACACTATACAGTGTCATTCTTCTCAGATATAGTAGGGGTTTTAAGTATATAATTACCCAAAATATTATAAGTAACCCATTCTTATATGTGTGGAAAAGATGAAGTTTGTAGTATTCAAGAAGGCGGTACTACCTTCACTCAGGAACAAAAGTCTGGAGATCAAGATTTACAGGAATTAAAAAGGTAAGTTGGTGGCAGGAAAAAAAGGGAAGATTGTTCTGTGATATATGAGAAAAAATACTTGGTGTGCAAAAATGTTAATTCATGAAATATAATGACACCAACTGTGATTAAAAACTTTATTTTACCATATAATGTGGGTATCTGTAAATAAAATACCTTAAACTATTAAGAAATTATGAATGGCAATCATAAATATATTTACATTTTAATTTTTATATAATAAACTGATGATCATTGCTCATTTTCCTCTGATATTATTTTAACTCACATGACCTAACAAGTTTACAGTGAAGATTGATGAATGGTCCTTGAAACTGATATTTAAGTGAAGGAACAAAGCAAAAACAACTTAGTAGATCTAAAAATCAGAATTCTTCTTTATATAACTAATTACAAAATTTTATTGAATATTTAGAAAATACTGTTGAATTTTGGAAGATTATGTTCTTAATGTTTGTGTGGATGACCACTAAATTAGATGAATTACTAATGCACTCAACATTTTCATAAATGTATTCAAGCAGCAAAACAATATGTCAGCATTTGATGATTTCTGTGACGTATATATTTATATAAGTTACTTGTATCATGTTTAGTTCCAAGTCCAGTGATCAGTATTACAGAAAATGGAATTAGGAAGACTGAATTGAATTACAGCCACACAGTAATCTCCAGAGAATAGATAACAGCCAAACAATGAGCAATGACTGTGTTTTGAGTATTTGGAATTGTGTTTTTAAAAATATGACTTATTTACTTATGTGCATATGCTTTAATATTAATAATTATAGCAAGATTTAATTACTAGGTCCCAAAATTTCTAACCTACCAATAAGTCATTGCTATTGGATTTGAGTTAACTGACTTTCATCTTACATTCATGAGCTCCCATGCATTCATACCTATGGGTTAGATCTTACTAACACATATAATGTGCTCATATAATATTTTGTTTAGTATTTTCTTTGTTTAAAATGTCACATTGACATCATCAATCCAACGTATTGCTAAACAGTTTCACAGTGACTTAAGTATAATAGCATGAAAATTTGAATGTCACTTATTCAATTTTATTGATGTCAATGCATACAAGTTATGGGACATACTTTAGTCTATTAAGTGCCATTACTCTGACCACACTTAAGATATTCTCAAGCATTGAATTTGCCCCTTACAACCTGTTTAAACCTCAGGCAGGAAGGAATTACCCCTATTGGAAATATGTTTCCCTGTGAAGGTAAAATCTTGCTTCTGAAAATTCCACATGTGCCCATTGAACTGAATAGTCTATGAACTATTAAGCACACAGTTATAATAACAAGCATTGTCATTAAGGTCATTTTTCTTGAGGCTCCAATTTGAATTTCTTTTGAATTTAAGGCAAACAAAAATCTTTTACTTTATCCACTTTCTTCCCCAGCCCAGAGGCACAGTAAAGGGGGATGAGAAAGAGAGCCCCTCTCCATGGATTCTTGGAAACGTTAGAATCTCATGATGGAAGGGCTGCATTTGAAACATGAAAGGCAGAAGTAGCCTACTAGAGATATAGTGAATACATAACTTGGAATGGGACTCTCCAAGGCATGAGATTGTTCTGAGATTTCAATCTCATAGTTAAACAGTAATATATCAAAAACACAGTTGAAATGGTGTTATGGCCTTATAAAATATAGAGGAATAAGTCACTTAGCTCTTGAAATGTCAGGAGCTTTATTCACAGATCTCAAACTCAAGAAACTTGAGATATGAGTATTCAAGAGAACCTTTCAAAAATAAACAAACCTTACTTTATTAACTTGGGATGAAACATGCAATGAGTATTTTTCACGCAACAACCATCTGACTGTTCCTAATTTCTGATGGGATAAAAACACATGAATAACCAATCCTATATGGTCACATTCAGGTATCTGTTAAGAAACAGCTACCTACCTGTGTAAAGTACCAGAGGACCTAAACGACATTTATCAGCAGTTCTGGTGTTGAAACACATATTCAGATGTTTTAGAACCTTGGTACCAGTGATCTACAATCCTCGTCACTGTTAGTATTCCTGGTGCTTAGGCCACATCTTGACTTCCTTTCTGACTTCAGCCATGTCCAAACACTTTTGTGCAGATTGTGAGCCATCTCTTTACCCACTACTGTGGGTATTTTAGCTCTCTACTTTGGTTTCTGTTCATCTCCAAATAAGTTGGCTAGGGAAATAAAAGGATTAATGGGGTGAGTCCCCAATGTTTTTCTTCTTTTTCCCACTCTAATTTATCTTTTATCCCAACCCCTGTTCTTTGATGTTGTTCCAAATATTTCCATGAAATAAATCAAACCCTCTAAAGGGAACTCAATATGCAATGCAGATCTCCATTCAAGTATTTGTTACATCTGGTTCATGTAAAAAGAAAATGCATTGGTTTTCTGTACTCCCAACCCCATGGAGCATCACACAGTCATTACTTGGTACTGTGTAGAAATATTCTTTCCAGCCATTGTGTCACTTCAGAGACCATGGTGCTGTCCCTAATCTGCCTGTGAATGGTACCACCTATGAAGTCACTTCAACTTGTCCTGTAAACAATTACTTTGATATTAAAATCCTGTTTCAGAAAGGGGATGTAGCTTCATGTAGCTCACGCTGGCTTGGAAACTGTTGTATAGTATGGATGACCATGACCACATAATCCTGCTTCCACCCTACAAATGTAAGAATTACAGGCATGGGCTCCCACACCTGGCAAACATTTATTTTTACTCTGACTCTTTCCCCACAAGAGGTTTACCAAGACTGTGTCCAGGTCCTAAAAATTTTCTCTGTGTCGAATAGCCACCACACAAGAACTGGAGAGAAGTAGATTACTCTCTGCACAACTCTCTGCCAGTCAGGGTGAAGCCCCTTTCTTTAAAAAAATGCAATGTCTTATTTTTACCAAACACTTGTCAAGCAGCTCATGATTACCAGTACCCCTGTGACAGGCCATCCGATGCCCTCTACTGGCCTTCATGGGTACCACTATCCATGTGGTGCAATTAAGACATGCTATAAACAGATAAAATTGAAAATCATTTTTTTAAACTGCAAATGCAAAAGAAAACATCTGAAATGCAAACATACATCCTCCTGGTTCTATTTCCATTGCTAACCACACTAATCCTATGCTTCTTGGTGTCCTAGAAACTTTGCCAATCTCCTCACTGTTCTTGCACATCTATTGCATATCCTGGTAAACTAAAAACTACTCAATGCTACATTAGAATCACCCTTGATATCACGTTTAAGCATAAAATAATAGCTGTTTTTTTCTTGCCAATGCCACTGTCCCAATTCATTTTGTACCTGGAGATGAGTTCTCACATGTCATACCTGGACTTGCAGTCCTTACCACATTGCTACATTTTGGTACCAGACCTGCATCTCATAGCAAGCAAGTCTAGAGTGATCTATAGTCGCTTGCTGATTTTGCATCCTTCCACATTTCCCAAGGTAGTATACCTGGATCTAGGTCCCTGTCCCCACAGCTAAGTCACTAACCTAAGCCCCTGTCCATAAAGTCACCCCATACTAGCCTGTGCGACCTTCAGAAAACATTGGGTTACTGAAGCTATTTTGCAAAAAAATTACTGAAAACAGAGGACAACCAACATCAGTTATAACTGAAGAGCATGGATGTTTCAGATCCAAGGTCTCTCTCACTTGCAAGGGGTACAGGTTCTGCAGCACAGTTAAGTCCATAAAACCCGGAGGAGCTGTGTTGAGCTGAGGACTTCCTCAGAGCCAGCACTCTGGTTAAGCTTCTCTGTCATCTCCTTCTTTTCAGACTCCTGGAAATCACTGGCTCTTGATTGTAACACCCAGGAGATGCTAGTATAATACTCCTTCTTTTATTCTTTCTGCTACAGATGTACCAGTGTCTGGATACTCTGCAAACCAAACCACAATCTCTGGAACTAATCATTTTAGCCCCATACTAGAATGTTCTTTTTCCACATATCCCGGTCGTTAACACCTTTCAGTCTTCCATCTCTCCCCACAAGCATCACCCAGCCCGGTAGTTTCTATGACTATTCTTTATCCTTGATCTCATTGGATTCCACACTCTCTCAGGTTCATATTTTATTCTCCATTCATGTTCCTCTATTCTTGATTACTAAGTGATTGCTTGTTCCATTCTAGTGCACAGTTAATGAATCCCATACTTAGAAGGAATAAATGCATATGTATGTTTAATTTCTAATTTTTTAACATTTTAATCACTTTAATTAAAACATTACTTCCCCTTTCTTTTACTTTCCTACTCCTTACTCTTACACACACTTAATCAACTATACATATAATAGTTATATAGACAGTATACTTCTTATAGATTACTGGCTTGGGAAGCTTAGGTAAAGTCTTTGAAATACATTTAATAATAGAACATGAAAACAAGATGCCTGACAATAACACTCTACAAAATGTACACACTGTTTGAATTTAGCCAGGAGTCTGATATATTGGAAGAATACAGTGTATAGGGGGTCTTCTCACAGAGTTCTGTTCTATTCGAAAATAGACTCCTGTGTGACACAAAATTTTAGAATTAAATTATAATGCCGTGCAGTGAAAGACTTTAAAGCTTCCTCATATATTTATGGCAATGAGCAATCACTAAAGGGAATGAGCTGTAAAGCCAATGCTGAGATTGGAGGTCATTAATAAATTAAAAGAGGACATTCAAAACATGAAATCAAGAATGAACTTGAAAGGTAACTTGATCAGAACATCAGGAAATCAGTCAGAGAGGAGACTGCACAAGACTGAAGCCAGACACTTATTCTGGGCACACATTATCTGCCACTTTTCTTTATCTGTCCTGAAAAAATAATCTCCCTCAGCCAGAGATCATCACTTGAGGCAGTCTCAATGGGTCAGAGACCATCATGAGAGACAGTCTCCCTTGGTCAGAGACCATCACTTGGGACAGTCCCCCTCAGTCAGAGACCATCACTTGGGACAGTCTCCCTCGATCTGAGACCATCATGTGAGACATTCTCCCTCAGTCAGAGACCATTATTTGGGATAGTCTTCCTCATCACTTGATGAGGAAGTGAGGGATAGACCATCACTTGATACAGTATCCCTCGGTGAGATACCATCACTTGGGACAGTCTCCCTTAGTCAGAGACCATCACTTCTGAAGGTGAAAGCTGGAAACTTGCCCGTAAGTTGTGTCGAATTCTTTTGGAGTCAGCCTATTGCCTTGCACTTGGACTGTCTGCCCATCGGGATCCACAGTGTAAGCACCAGGGTTTTAATCAGAAAAAGGGACTTATGCTGGAAAGTATATCACTGTATTGGCACACAATATTGACTTTCTGATAATGTTCTAAAGCCAGTTGAGGAAGAGAGAGAAAGTGCCAGTGGGTACAAATTGTGGCATCAATTCTCTGCCAGGTTGATCAATTGGATTTGTATATCACCTCCAGCTACAATCTTAAAATCTATAGTTTTACTCTCTTTGGTGCACAGCTCACAGCTTAAATAATTGTAGATCCAAATGGATTTTAAAAGGATTGAACAGGTCCTAAATTAAAGATGTGTGAACATTGTTGTTTTAACTACCCTTAATTATTCACTAATTCAGCTCAATGTATTCACTTTTTCTCTCATCTTTTTGTCTTTCTCTAATTTCCTTTAGAATAAAGATTCCTCAGAGTGCTCATTTACATTCCTCAGGTTATTTGTTGCTATTTTAATCAATAAAAGGAACAGAAGATGTATATAGAGATTTTTCGATACATCAAACTAGTTTATTAAAAAAAATCACAAGTTCTGCATTACAAATATTGTCTGTGCCTTCAGTTGTAACTACCTCTTTCACCTAGTTATAAGATTTTTAAAAGCTCTTCATTAGATATTAATTCTGAATGAGGGAAATTAAAGATATATTTACTCAAAACTTCTCCCAATAGAATATAGAACAGTGAGGTTTTCTCTGCATGAAATCTTTGAGAGAAATTGCAAACCTTTGATAATAACCCAAATCTATTGCTTATTATAGATATTTAACAAAATAAAATAATAAACAGGGGATTTAAATGTTTCCCAGGTTCTGCTCTACACTTGGATATTAGTAACAGATATTGGAGGCACTGATACTCTTGATTAAGATTCAAAAGAAAGTAAATCAGAAATAATGCTCAAAAAGAAACAAGAACAATGTCATATTAGATAAAATTCTTTGAAAAATCACAAATAAATTTATGAAAATCACAGCTTACTTAAGCTACTATGAGAAAACACCACTAACTGGGTGGTTCCAACTGCAAATGTTTCTCTTTCCCAGTGTGGAACTTGAAGTCAAACAGCACGGTTCCAGGTCTCTGATTCCCTGCTAAGCTTTAGGTCCTTGGTGGCAGATGTTTTTATTTTTTATTTCCTTGGGGTCATAGAGTAGAAACAGGAGAGGGAGACTTGGAGGAAGAGGTGAGGAGGAGGAAAAGAAGAAAAGATAGAGAAAAGTGGGAAGGGAATGAGGCTTGTCTTTGTTTATAAGGAATAATCTTCTCTGTTGAATTCAGTTCCCTTCATGAGCTCATTTGATGCTAATTCTTTACTTACAGACATTATCCTTAAAGACATCACTCAATGAGATACTAATTCAAAGAGAATATAGTTCAATCTCTACTAGAACTTTATATTATAAACAAATAAATGAAGTGACTATATATACTATATATACATACACACACATATATTTATATATATATATATATCACACACACACACACACACACACATATATATATATATATATATCACATCACTTCATCATACAAAATACTGAGTGGTAGACAATAGGAAAAGAAGTTTCTCCAGGTTATAGATATAGATATAATTTCAAGGTTTTGACATTCATCATTATGTTCTGAACCTCTTCCATGACTGTAAAAATATTATCTAAAAAGTGTCCACCCCACACTGCTAATCACCACTAGAAAAGTTCACTAATAGAATTATGTACTCCAAGTTTTATGTCTACTAGACAGTTGAAGAGATGTCTTTGAATGAACAAGACATTTTTTCACTGCTTAGTAGAAGACTGTTAGGATTAGAGCTGAACTAGAGGAAAAGTAAGTAGAATTTGAATATAAACTGAAAATTGTATTAAAACACATCTCTAAATGTTGTTTTTATCTGAGTTGTTTTATTTAACTATAAAGAATTTGGAGTCAGATATTAATGAGAAAACATTGCTAGATCAGAGAAGCTGAGAAGCAATCAGCTGACTTTCTTTTTTGGATGGAGACACAGAATGGAAGTATCTCTCCTTCAGTTGCAAACCAGTGGCCAGCAAATCCCTAAGTCCCTTCCTACTCCTTTCTGTGCAGCTCTCTATCTGACTTCCCTAGTCTTTCCTTCTCTCTATGACTAACTCTTGTCAACTAGTCACTGGTCCTGTCCCCTCATCTGAGGTTAATTTATTAACACGATCTCCAAGTTTCACGGTGCTATCAAATATCCCAAAACATCTGAGTTTCAAAAATGGGCTTCATCACTATACAAAGAAGATAATTAAATGAAACACACAACACCGAATCATTTATTACAAAAGTTCTAGTCTGTAAATTGATAGAAAGGCATGAGGATAATGCAAAGCAGAAGGCACTGGAGGTCTCACCCTCATAGAGACCTGCAGAGGCAGAAGAGATTAATATGCTTTGAAACTCTAGAATGTATTGAGCTGTGCAACTCACAACATAAGTTAGTGGGAAAGCAAATAGCATAAAATATCTCAGAGTAACTCTTACCAAACATTTGGAAGACTTGTGTGACAAGAACTTTAAATTGCTGAAGAAAGAAACTGAAGAAGATACCAGAACGTGGAAAGATCTCCTATGCTCTTGGGTAAGTAGAATTAACATAATAAAAGTGGCAATCTTACCAAAAGCAATTTACAGATTCAGTGCAATGCCCATCAAAATCCAAGCAAATTTCTTCATAGACCTCAAAAGAACAGTACTCAACTTCATATGGAAAAGCAAAAAAAAAAAAAATAGCTGAAACAATTCTTTACAATAAAAGAACTTCTGGAGGCATCACAATCCCTGACTTCAAACTCTACTACAGAGATACAGTACTGAAAACAGACTGTTATTGACATAAAAACAGACAGGAGGACCAACAGAACCAAATCAAAGACCTGGATAAGAATCCACACACCTTTGAACACCTGATTTTTGACAAAGAAGCAAAAATCATCAAATGGAAAAAAGAAAGCATATTCAACAAATGTTGCTGGAATAACTGGATATCAACATGTAGAAGAATGAAAGTCGATCCATATCTATCACCATGCACAAAACTCAAGTCCAAACAGATCAAAGACCTCAGCCTAAAGCCAGCCACACTGAACCTTAAAGAAGAGAAAGTAGGAAGTACACATGAACACATTGGCACAGGGAACCACTTCCTAAATATATCTTCAGTGGCACAGACACTGAGAGAAACAATTAATAAATGGGGCCTTATAAAACTGAAAAGCTTCTGCAAAGCAAAGGACACGGTCAACAAGACAAAACGACAGCTAAGCCCACATTAGAAGAGATTTTATGAGAAGACTGAGAGCAGGTAGGGCCGGGAACAGAACCAATCAGGTTGCAGAGGGAGATGTAGGAGGAGAGTACTGAAAGAACCTACTAAAAAGGGGGAGACATTTGGGGATCATGGAATAAAAGCCTGATACAAGGGAATCTCCTAGGAATCTTCAAGGGTTACCCCAGCTAACACTCCTAGTAATAGGGGGCACAGCCAGAACTGACCATGCCCTGTGGCCATATTGGTGCCTGGCCCAATTGTCCTTAGAGAGGCTCCATTAAGCAGCTAATGGGAACACAGTCAAACATTAAACAGAGTTCAAAGAATTCCACAGAAGAGGGGGAGAAAGGACTGTAGGAGCCAGAGGGGTCAAGGACACCACAAGAAAATTCACAGAATCAATTAATCTGGGCTCATAGTAGCTCACAGAAACCGAACCAACAGCCAAGGAACCTGAATGGGACTGACCTAGGCATTCTGTATATATGTTACAGTCTTCTTGTAGAACTCCTACTTGTTAAAACAGAGGCTGTCTCTGACTCATTCACTGTTTTTTGGGCCCTATTGCTCATATTGGGTCACCTTGCCCAGTCTTAATACAATGGGAGATGTTTAGTCATACTACAACTTGATATTCCATGTTTTATAGATACTCATTGAAGACCTGCCTTTCCTAAACAGAAAGTGGATTCACGGTGAGAACAGTGGGGGAATGGACTGGGTGGAGAGGAAGGAGGGGAAACTGTGGCTGAGATGTTAAATAAATAAATAAATAAATAAATAAATAAATAAATAAATTTTAAAAGGAGTAAATATGTTACAAGGAGGGCTGCTTGTTGGTTACTGGCTGCTTAGCACCAAAATAATCACAAAATTGTATTAATTAAATCATTTCTTGGTCCATTAGCTCTAGATTCTTATTGGCTAACTCTTACATATTAATTTAACCCATTTCTATTAATATATGCATTTCCACGTGGCTGTGGCTTACCAGCTAAAGTTTCCACATCTGTCTCCAGCAAGGCTACATAGCATCTCTCTGACTCCTCTCTTCTTTCTACCAGCATTCAATTCAGTTTTCCCCACCTTGCTAAGTTCTGCCCTATTATAGGTCCAAAGAAGTTTCTTTATTCGCTAATGATAATCACAGCATACAGAGGGAAATCCCATATCATAAATATACAACTAAATGAATATGAAGGAGTTGAGGGAGGTATAAGCACAATCAAAATACATTGTATGAGATTCTCAAAGAAATAATTAAGAATAAATAAATGAGTAGAAATGTTACTTTAAGAACAATTAGAACCATGAAACTTTCCAGATAAAACAAAACAAAACAAAACAAAAATATGTCAGTGTAAGACACACTAAGATCTGAGCCCTTCAATCAGGTCCAACTGAACTAAGTCTACCTTAATGCTATACTTATAAGTGTAACCACATAATAATACATCAAAGGTAGAGAGAAAAGCCTGAGGTGGGATGAGTAGAGAAGAAAAGACATGCAAAGATTTGCCATAATGGCTGTAGACCTCTGGGCTCAACACCTGCAGGTCAGAAAAGCCTGCAATAGCATATTCAACATGTTGCCAGACAATACTCTATTTAGAAAAGCTGTCCATTGTAAATGGAGATATAAGATGAAACACATAGGAGATCATTACATAAATTAATAAGTAGGTGGCATTCAAAACCCATTCTGCATAATTTACCCTATTTAAAGACCAACCACTACCAATACAGACAACCATAGATATAATAGCAAAAATATTTGGGAAAATTCAGTTGTTATTTTTTATAAGAAACAAGCAACTTTGGAACAAAAATAAATTTTCTCAATCTGGTATAAGATCATTTATGAGAAAGAAATTCCATAATATTTTACCTAGTGTTAAAAATTCTAGTTTCCTTCAATATAGGAGCAAAAATATCCATACTAATGACTCATTCAAAATGGTATCTACAATAATAAGAAAGAAGTGAAGCATCTGAGGTTTTCCCTTTTTTGAAATCTAATTGACAGACTAACTTTCATACCCTAATAATTACAGTTTATTAGCATTCATAATTTTGGGAATGGCAATGAAGACTATGAGAGGTCAGAGTCAGAGACCAAGCACTTGAAAGCACAATCAGGAGCAGAGTTAGACATTCATACTCCTCTTGGCCAGGTCCTTACTACAAGGTTCAGAAAGGGAAGCTCAGGAAAACACTACACTGGAAATAGACATGCATTACAGCTAATGACCTCAAGGATAGAGATTTAACATCTCTTATAGGGATTTTTAAGACAATATGGAAATATTTGCTCCAGAGAGATTATTTCCACTGCTCATAGCAAGCAAACCTCTCTACTCTAAAGTAAGACACCACGTACATCTTCTAAGGATGTTGACTCTGCCCCCATTTATAAAATGAATGGTAGATGCTGGCATCACTGCTAAGAATGTGAGTAGAAATAGGGAAGTTGCATGGAGAATTGTTTTGCCAATAATACACAGCCATCATAACTTCCAAAGTATTTTCCCACACATAGACTGAGCAGGAGCCAATTAGTATGAATATTAGTTTCATTTAATTAAGGCTACTATCTGACTACAGGTATCAGGATAGGGCAAACATTCAGAAAAGTATGGTAACTGCAGCTTCTGGGTTTTGGACCCAACCCAAATCCTATAAAACTTTACTTCCCACCTTAAAAAGCCAGGTGGTCACATACTATTTCTGCATTGACTTTTCTACTTGGCTTGAGGCATTTTGAATAGAGAAGAACACATTAAAAATTGCCTGAGCAACTGAAAAATTTTGCTGTTCTGTAGTAATCATCATCAGATTAAACCGACATAAAATTCATGATTCTGCTTCATTTAAAATAATTTTCAACTATACTTTTTGTATTAGTGAAGCCTGCTCTGTCTGCACTCCCAACAACATTACTTGTATTGGCCTCAAAAAGTATAATAATAATAATAATAAAAGAAAAAATGTAAAATAAAACAAAAACTACATACATATATGTATTATATGTAATTTTATGAAAATAAAGCAATAATGACCCATTTAAAAAGTAACAAACAGTACAAAGAGGATATGCATCTCTTTTGTGTCTCATAAAGATTATCTGTGAACAAGATTTATTTCTATATGTTCCCAACAAACTCTTAAATATATTTAAGAGGAATATGATCATACAGTGCTAATTAGCTTTAGGTTATGTCCATTTTGGCCACTGGCCTGAAGTTCAATTTATTCTTGAGGGCTATGGGATGGCTCTGAATGGATGTGGTTATACAATTCCAGATTTTCCATACTGAGTACATGGGGGTTAATTCCATGTGGAAATTTACAAGGTGAACTTTCTACCTGGTTATATGTTATTAACACCCATATATTTTATCCAAAGTTGTATTAATAGGATGCTAGTTGGTTCCCTACCACCTGGGTGCTCAGCCCTGAAACTATATTATTTAAAACACTACTTGGCCCATTAGCTCTAGCTTCTTATTGGCTAACTCTCACATCTTAATGTAATTAATTAATCTTATTCATTAATAGTAATCACAGCATATAGTGAGGAATCCCACATCACAAAGTATTCTATTCAAGAAGACAGTCAATCTATAAACACAAAGTTTATGGTGTACCAAATTTCAAAAGGGAAAAATATTATGATGTGATATGGGATTTCCCTCTGTATGCTATGAATACCATTGGTTAATAAAGAAACTGGCTTGTCCTGATAGGTAGAACGGAGCTTAGAACTGGGGGTGGCAATAAACTGAATGCTGGAAGAAAGGAGGCAGAGTCAGTGAGAAACCATGGAGCCACTGCCAGAGACAGACCTGCTGAAAATTTGCTGGTAGACCACAACCTTGTGGTGATGCACAGATTAATGGGAATGGGTTAAATTAAGATGTAAGAGTTAGCAAATAAGAAGCTAGAACTAATGGGCCAAGCAGTGATTTAATTAATACAGTTTCTGTGTGGTTATTTGGGGAGTCCAGGCAGCCAGGAAATGAACAAGTAGACTCCTTACTATAATGACATAAGGCAGAAATAGTTGGTTAGGCCAAGGTTTAGTTTCTTTTACTTAGTGTCCCATGTTGGCTGAAATGTCTGTCACTCAGAACTTACAGTAACCAATTTGCTGACGTTAGTGTTAGGATACTGAAAGGCTCATCATTCCTGTAACATATCAGGAGAGGAATGCATATTTGAAAATCAAATGCATGCAACCTTCCAACCACTTCTCTATTGATCCTCATCTATCAAACATCTGAGGAAAGGTGAGCTCATAAAAAAATGAACATTCAGTGATGTATGTTATGAAGGCAAAGCAACAAGTGGGGGTGGAGGATGTAAAACAAAAATCTCTTTCTGATGTTTTATGAAGTTCTTCTGCACTGGGGAAAATTTAATTACCAGGCCGCTATTGATAACTCTTATAATAAAAATAATGTACCATTAACATATTTAAGAAATTGAGAAAATAAATCCATAACATACCAATTTCTTTAAAGAGAATTTCTTTAAAGATTATGACTAATCTATTTGGCTTTTATGATTTCATTTTATTGTTTTATGAATTTTTCCATTCACAGAACTCATATTTGGCTTAAATCTGTTCCATGATTTTTTGTTTTAATGTTATTTGTAATAAAATTAATTTTTATATTATTTTAACTACTAATTACTAGTAGTAGAAATAACTTATTTGGGTAGACGACTGTGTAGAGCAGCTGCCCACAGACCTTCCCCATGCTTAAACTTCCAACAGGCCCACCCCTCACCTCTATATCCCCATCTCGTATCCATGTCTCAGCTTCCAACTCCAGAAGAAAATCTCTGCCCCAACACAGGAAAAGGAATTTCCTAACCTAAAAAACAGGAGATGGCTATGAAGGTACAAGAGCATACTGAAGATCAAATATATTTGCTCAAAAAAAGAAAGTCCACATGCCACATAATAATCAAAACACTATACTTGCAGAACTAAGAAAGAGCATTAAAAGCTGCAAGTAAGTAACATATAAAGGCAAATCTATTATAATTACAAGTGACTGTTTAATGGAGACTCTAGAAGCCAGAAGGATGTAGACTGATGAACTATAGATTCTAAGAGACCACAGATGCCAGTCCAGATTACTATACCCAGCAAAAATTTAAATCATAATATATGAAAAAAACAAGATATTCCATGATGAACCCAAGTTTAATCAATAATAATCTATAAATTCAAAGCTATAAAAGATACTAGAAAGAAAACTCCAACCCAAGAAGGTTAGCTACACCCATATAAACACTGAAGATAATCTCGAACTAGCAAAACCAAAAGAGGGATGTGTATGTGTACACGTGCACACACACACACACACACACACACACACACTAATGTTGTATAACATTAGTGAGGCAGAAGAAAGAATATGTGGGACTTTCACGCAGAAAGAATAAATAGAAAAAGATAAAAGAGCAAAAGGAGAAGAAGAGGAGGACTCCAAGGGCCAGTTACCCAACTACACAACAAGCCATGGAATAAGAAGTAAAGAAAGGTATATTTGGGAGCCTAGTCTGTTTGGATGCACACCTTCCTAGACCAGTATGGAGGGGGAGGGCCTGGGACTTCCCACAGGGCAGGGCACCCTGAGTTCTCTTAGGACTGGAGAGGGAGGGAAAGGGGGAGTGCGGGGAGTGGGAGGAAAATGGGGGGAAGGGAGGAGGTGGAAATTTTTAATAAATATAGAAAGAAGAAAGGTGTACAGAAATATAAAAAGATTGCCGGGCGGTGGTGGTGCACGCCTTTAATCCTAGCACTCGGGAGGCAGAGGCAGGGAGATCTCTGTGAGTTCGAGGCCAGCCTGGTCTACAAGAGCAAGGTCCAGGACAGGCTCTAAAAAAGCTGCAGAGAAACCCTGTCTTGAAAAGCCAAAAAAAAAAAAAAGAAATATAAAAAGATAAAAGCCCAAAGACAAAACTCAGAAGAGATAATTTGAGTTAAGAAAAGCTAGGTATAAACAAGCCATGCTAAAGCTGGGAATTCAGAAAAAAAGGATAAGCCTCTGAGTGATTTATTTGGGAGCTTGGTGGTGGGCTCACCAAACACCTAAGAACAAAGAGTTTAAAATGACAACAACAACAACAAAATAACAGGAATTGATAGTCATTAGTCATCGATATCTCTCAACACCAATGGACTCAATTTCCCAATAAAAGTACACAGAGCAGCAAAATTGATGTAAAACCATGATCCATCCTTCAGCTCTATATGCCTCAAAATCAAAGACAGAAATTGCCTCAGAGTACAGGATTAGAAAATGATTTCCACATAAATGGTTAGAAGAAGCAATCAGGTATAGCTATTCAAATATCTAGCAAAATAGACTTCAAACCAAAATTAATTAAAAGAGATGGGGAAGGCTATATACTCACCAAAGGAAATATCCACAAACATGACATTTCAATTCTTAACATTGATACCCCAAACACAGATCAGCCACTTTTGTAAAAGAAGCACTACCAAAATGTAAATCACATATGGACTCTTACACACTGGTAGTGAAAGACTTAAATACCCCCATTCTCACAAGCAGATAGGAATCAAACAGAGATATGCTAGAACTAACAGATGTTATAAACCAAATAAATCCAACAGTTATCTAGAGAAAATTTCACCCAAACAGAAAAGAATAAACCTTCTTCTTGATACCTCATGGAACTTTCTCCAAAACTGGTCACAAAGCAAGTCTCAAAAAACTATAAGAAAATTGGAATAACCCCTTCATTCTATCAAACTACCATAGATTAAGGTTGGATGTCAACAACATAGACACATAGAAACAGAACAACTCTCTACTAAATGGGTAGTGTGTTAATACAGAAAAGATATTAAAAGCTTCCTAAAATTCAATGAAAATTAAGAAACAATATATCCAAACCTATCAGAGGCATAGCCTAAGTGCTGAGAGAAAAAAAAGAGAGAAAAGGAGATCTCTCATACTAGCAACTTAATAGCAAACCTAAAAGTTCTAGAAGAAAATGAAGCAAGGACACCCAAGTTGATTAGATAGGAGGAAATAATCACACTGAGGACTCAAATCAATAAAATAGGAACAAAGAAAACAATAATAAAATTCAATAAAAGAAGGAGTTGGTTCTTTGGGAAAATTAGCAAAACACACAAACCCATATCAACTACAAGAATAAGAGAGAATATCCAAATTAGCAAAATCAGAAAGAGAGAGGAGGACACAAGAACAGACAATGGGAAAATCCAGGGACTCATTAGTTCATATTTCGAAAACCTGTGCTTCACAAAATTGGAAGATTTAAAAGAAATGAACAATCTTCAATTTTCTTGATAGATACCCTTTACAAAATATAAATCAAGATCAGATAAACAATTTAAATAGACCTAAAACCTACAAGGAAATATAAGCAGTCATTAAAATACAACAAAAAAAGCAGCAGCAGCAGCAACAGTCCAGGGTCAAATGTATTTACTACAGAATTCTATCAGATTTTCAGTGAAGCACTAATGCCAATACTCTCCAAATTATTCCACTAAATAGAAGCATAAATAACATTACCAAATACATTTTATTTTATGGGGCCAAAGTCACCCTGATACTCAAACCATACAAAGATTCAGTAATTCAGAAAGAGAATTATAGATGAATCCTCTCTATAAATATAGGTGCAAAAATACTCACAAGCTTAATCGAAGAACACATCAAAAAAGCCATCCTAGTTGGGCAGTGGTGGTACATGCCTTTTATTCCAGCATTAAGGAAAGTAAACCTGGTCTACAGAGTAAGTTGCAGGAAGCCAAGGCTTCACATAGAAAGCCTGTCTCTAAAAACCAAAAAAGAAAAAGAATAAAGATTATATACCAATATCAATTTCAAGTAAGCTTTATCTCACAGATACAAGAATCTCTGCATAGAAAATCAGTCAATGTATTCCACCATATAAACAAACTGAAAAAAAAAAACAAGTAAAATGTATTTGGTAATGTTATTTCTGCTTTTGTTTAGTGGATTATTTCACAAGATGTTGAAAAAATCCTTTGACAAAATCCAATAACTTCATGATAAAAGTTTTGAAGAGATAAAGAATAGAGGGATATATCTAAATATCATAAAAGTAACTTTCAACAAGTTTATAGCCAACATAAAAATGAATGGAGAGAAGCTTAAAATGATTCCACTAAAATCAAGAACAAGACAAAATTTTTATTATTTATGTATCTATTCAGTATAGTACTTGTCGTTCTTGCTCTAGCAACCAGACAAATGAAGGAGATCAAAAGGATATAAACTGAAAAGAAGGAAGTCAAATTATGCTTATTTGCAGATGATATGATAGTATACATAAGTCACGCCAAAATTATACAAGGGAGCTCCTACCTGAACACATCCAACAAAGGGTCTGATACAAAATTAACTGTAATAATAATAATAACAATAACAATAATAATTAATAATAATAATAATTTAGTATCTCTTCCATGTACAAATGACAGACTGAGAAAGGAAAGGAATCAAGGAAACAAAATCTTTCACAATTGCCTCAAACTATATAAAATATTTTGGGATAGCTCTACCCAAGCAAGTGAAAGACATCAATGACAAATATTTCAAGTCTTTGAAGAAAGAAATTAAAGAAAATACCATAAGATGGAAAGATCTGGCCATACTACCCAAACAATCTGCATATTCAAGTCAATTCCTCCCAAAATTCCAACACAATTCTTCACAGGCATTGAAAAAACAGTACTCAACATTCATATGGACAAAGAAAAACAAAAATAAAATCCATCATAGCTAAAAGAGTCTTCAACAATACATAACAGAACTTATGGAGGTATCACCATCTTTGATTACAAGCTGTACTATAAAACTAGAGTATAAAAATCTACATGGTATTGACATAAAAATAGACACACATTGATAAATGGAAACAAATCAAAACCCAGACAGAAATCCACACCTTTAAACATCTGATGTTTTTATAAAGAAGCCAGAAACTCCCATTGGAAAAAAAATCTACAACAAATGGTGGTGGTTTAACTGAATGTCTCCATATAGAACAATGCAAAGAGATTCCTATCTATTACCCTAGACAAAACTCAAGTCCGAGTGAATCCAAGACCTCATTACCTCAACATAAAATCAAACACACTGAACCTAATTGAAGAAAAAGTAGGTAATAGTCTTGAATACATTGGCACAGAAAGCAACTTCCTTAACAAAACACTGATAGGACAAGCACTAAGAACAACAATTAATGAATTAATGTGATCTCATTAAATTAGCTTCTGTAAGGACAAGGACATTGGTGCTAGGACAAAATGACAGCCTACAGAACAGGAAAAGATCTAATCAAGAGCTAATACACAAAATATATTTTAAAAAACTCAAGAAACTAGACACCAACAAACCAAATAACCCAACTAAAAATGTAATACAGATCTAAACCAAGAATTCTCAACAGAGGAATCTCTAATGGCTGAGATACATTTAAAGAAATGTTCAATATTTTTAGTTATCGAGAAAATGCAAATCAAAACTACTTTGAGATTTTGTCTTAGACCTGTTAGAATGCCTAAGATCGGTAGTACAAGTGACTGCTCAGGCTGTGGAGCAAGGGGAAAACTTCTCCATTGCTGGTGGAATTTCAAACTTGTATAGCTACTATGAAAATCAGTAGTTTGGTTCCTCAGAAAATTGGAAAATAATCTACCTCAAGATCCAGCTATATTACCCTTGGGCATATACCCAAAGAATGATCTACTGTGGGAGAATGCTCTTGTACACTGTAAAGATTTGTCACTTGTATTGGTGTAATTTAAAAAAATGCTGATTAGTCAGTAGCCAGGCAGGAAGTATAGGCAGGGTGACCAGACTAGGAGAATTCTGGGAAGAGGAAAGGCAGAGACTCAGTCACCAGTCAGATACAGAGGAAGCAAGATGAGAATGTCTCACTGATAAAAGTTACCAGCCACATGCCTAAACATAGATAAGAATTATGGTTTAATTTAAATTATAAGAGCTAGTTAATAATTAACCTGAGCTAATAGGTCAAACAGTTTATGATTAACGTAAGCCTCTGTGTGTTTCTTTGAAATTGAATGGCTGTGGGACCAGGTGGGACAGAAATGTCTGTCTACAATAATCCATCATACCATGATGTCGCTTGCTCAGTTATGTTCATAGAGGCTTTATTCATAAAGAGCCAGAAACTAGAAACAACTTAGATATCCCCCAACCAATTAGTTAGCTATTAGAAATTATATTTTAAATTAATTTTGCAGGTTAATGGATAAAATTAGAAAAAATCATCCTGAGTGATGCAACCTATACTCAGAAAGACAAACATATAGTATGTGCTCACTTATAAGTGGATTTTAGTTATTAAGAGAAGATAAATAACAAGGAGGGCTCAAGCAGGGGGACACATGAACCTCTCTAGGAAGGTGAAATAGAATAAATTTTGTAGACTAGGGACTGGTGGTGATGGGACTAGGTGGGATCATGTTGAGGAAGGAGAGTTGAAGGGAGTGACTACTGGGAAAGACAACAGGAATTGGGGGCCATAAAGCAGTTGATATGGAAATCTAGTAAAGTTAAATTTCCCAGAATCTATGAGGGTGACCATCTTCTATAAACAGGCAAGTCTTTCAGTAGTGGACCTGGGACATTAATCAAGCCACAAATCTTTGACCCACAATCTTACCTGTATGTATGATATGCTGAGATAATGATGGCTGGGGCTTGTGTGAATGGCCAACCATTGACTGCCATAACTTGAAGCCTAGCCTACAAGAAGGAACCCACGCCCAACACTGCCTGGATGGCCAAGAACCAGAAGCTGGATTGTCCAAAGACCCAGGGTAGAACCGAATACCACTGGCCAAAATAGATAGATAGATAGATAGATAGATAGATAGATAGATAGATAGATAGATGATAGATAGATAGATGATAGATAATAGATAGATAGATTGATGATATATAATTAAATAATAGGAAGTCAATCAAATGATTCCTAATGAAATTCTGCTCTACTCATCATCAAAGAGGCTTTTTCTATCAGCAGATAGGAGCAGATGCAGAGATCAAAATCTAAACATTAGTCAGAACTCAGGGAACCCTGCAGAGGGAAAGAAAAGATTGTTGGAGACAGAGTGGTCAAGGAATTCCAGGAGACCATTGCCCACAAAATCAACTAAGCATGTTCATAAGTGCTCAGAGAGACTGAAGTGGTAGTCAACAAGCCTGTATTGGCATATGCTAAGTCCTCTGAATGTAAGTTATGGCTCTTTAGCTGGTGGTTTCAGTGGAACTACTAATGGTGGGAGCAGGGGTATCTCTGAGTCTTTTATCTGCTACTGGGACCCTTTTCCTCCTAGTGGGTTGCCTTAATCAGCCTTAACATTAGTGTTTGTGCAGTCTTAGTGCACTATGTTATGTTGTGCTCAGTTGGTAGCTCTTGGAGGCCTGCTCTTTCCTGATGATAAATGGAGGAGCAGTGTATTTGGGGCAAGAGGAGTTTGGGGGACTGGAGGGTGGGAAAGCTGTGATCAGAATGTATTATATGAGAAGAAAAAAAAGATAATCGCCAAAAAAGAAGCATTGATTTTTGTGCTCTCACTTTGAATTCTTTTTTTATTAATTGAATTTGCTCTTTAACAATACCCTACCCCTATACAACACATTCTGTTCACCCCAAGCCCTTCCTATTTCTTCTTTTAACTATTGTTTGGATCCTGGGTTCTATGAAATAACTAAATTGTTACATTGAGCTACAATTTTGTATTTTTTTTCTCATTTTTTTTATTAAAAATTTCCATCTTCTTCCCTCCTCCTCCCCTTTCCCTCCCCTCCCTTCCACCCATACCCCCACTCCTCCCCTCTCCAAGACAAAGAGCCATCAGGGTTCCCTTCACTATGTTAAGTCCAAGGTCCTCCCAGCTCCCCCTAAGTCCAGGAAGGTGAGCAACCAAACTGACAAGGGTCACAGTGAGCCCGTCCATGCTGTAGAGTTCATGCTCATTGCCGTTGTCCTTGGTTTCTCAGTCCTCCTCCACCGTCAGCCACATCCAGAGAGTCCAGTTTGGTCCCCTGTTCCATCAGTCCCATTCCAACTGGACTTGGTGGTCTCCCGTTAGATCTGTCCCACCGTCTCAATGGGTAAACGCACTCCTCACAGTCCTGACTTCCTTGCTCATGATCTCCCTTCTTTTGCTCCTCATCAGGACCTTGGAAGCTCAGTCCGGTGTTCTATATGCACAATTATGTTATTTTGTAAATATTAACACAATGATATTTATATATTTTACTTCTTTTTATTGCCTTATTTGAATGAATAGTACTACTCACATGATATTGAGGGGAGATTATGGGACAATGGGTTTTTTGAGGTATTTCTAGTTTAAGGTAATTAAAATAAACCAATGAATATGTTTATAATTTTTGTTTGTATGTTTGCTTTTTATAAACTCCTGCAGGATATCAGCATGAGCTTAAACTCTTTCTGTCATATCATACTCCCTCCAAATGTTGTGAATATAACAGATCTTAGGTCTTGCTTTAGCTATTGATGTTTTATTTTTTCTTGTAATTATCCTTAGTTAAGATAAACATTATCAATGGAATTAATGTGACGTCTTTCCATCTTAGTTTCTCAGTTTGATCATTTTCTACTTTTGAGAATATAGAAGGTGTATTTTTTTATTAGATTCTCTCTTTTCATTTTTTGAAATGATTTCAATTTTTTATCTTGTATTTTCTTATGTGGCAAACCGTATCAATGGTTATGATGGACATTAAGAATATTTGCATTACCAGAATCAATCCAATTGTCATTGTATAGTATTTGTTTCTATTATTTTTAAAATTTTTGAAATTTTGTATGTATGTGGTTGTGAGATATCCAATATTAATTGGATTTTTCATTGCTATGTTAAAACATAAAATAAATAATCTAAAAATAAAGAAGAATGATTCAGGCATACAGTCTAAGCTTTCAGTGTGTTATGGTTTAAACAGTGCTGTAGACATGTGGTCAGAATGATTATCATGGGAGCATGATGTGCCTGAAGGAATGTGACTAAATTCAGGGAAGTCAGGAAGAGAGAGGAGTGCTGTGGACACAGTTACTTTCAAAGGCATGCCTTCCAAGAGTTACTTCTTCTAAAAGTTCCTGCTACTTCATAGAACAGGTTACAAAGCTGGGACCACTGGAATTTTCTATATTAAACCTAATGTCCAGAAGTGTAGCTCAGCATGAGCATGAGTAAGGCAAACTTTAACTGTGTTGCTTTACTTGGCTTCTTTTTTTCTTTTAGAATGATAGATAACTATTTGTTTATCAGTACTTATGATCATGTCAGTAATCTACTGGATTGATTTTGTCCTGAAAGTAAAGAAAAAGTGTTGCCATGCTTTGATTGGTATACCTAAGGAAGAGCCAAAGCTTAAAGTTGGGAATACAACTGAGCATGCTCAGTGATACAAGGGATACTAGCTCAAGTAAAAGCAATGTTAAGCAGATAAACTTGCGAATTCAGGTTATTATTACTTTTAAGGTAATATAAGATGTGCAGTGAATTTAAATTCCTCCTCTTACTTGTAAATAAGCATAATTAAAGATGAAATAAATTTTCTTCCTATTTTAATAAGAAAGTTACAGAAATATCAATATTTTACTAACCTATTAACTTTCATTTTGGATTATTACACATTGGAGGTTATGAAAACTGGTATGTAGAGGGGTCTTATTTGGTACGCTCCAAGCTAATAACCACGTATATACATTTTTTCAAAGTGCCAGTTTTAACTAATCAATTTGTAATCCGTAAAATAAATCTGAAATAATAAATGTGATGGTTGTGTATGTAATTCAATGTGAATATGATGGACCATTTTTAGAATTCTGCAGAAAGGTGAGCGACTAGCTTTTCGTGGAGGGAAAGTCTAGAAACTATTATTGCTACAAGCAACATTATTACACATGGAAGGAAAGCTTGACACTTAGGAAATGTCCATATGGCCTCTCTACAAATGAGAAGTTTATTCACATGGACTTCAGCATATGCAGAGGTAGCTGAACAAACCCCTACAACTAAACAGAAATTATCATGGGACAGGTTTATGACCACTAAAACTAGCAACTCCTTTATGGTCTTCATCCAAATGGACATATGAGTACATAAAATGGGTAGTTTCTTTCTCAAACATTTATTTGTGTGTAAAAATCTAGGATTTGTTTAACCATTGCCAACTAAAGATCTGAGACCCATATGTTACCCCATAAACATACCAGTTAGCAATTTGTTATAAGCAAGATGCAAATATTACGGTAAACATTCAGAACATTTATTCAATGAACCTTATGCCGTAAATGGAAACAACAGTATGTCAGAAAATTTTGTAATTACAATTTCACTGCTGATCCTATTTCGTGTATACCAATGCTTGCAGATCTTGTGAATGTTGATTTGAGAATTCATGCTCAAAAGAGTTTTATACTTAGTAATTTGTGAATCACTGTGGAGGGAAAGAAAGAGTCAAAGCGGGCCAGAGAAAGTCTGAGAGATCATGCTGTGTTTGACCTTAAGTAATTGACTAACCTATTAAGTATATCAGAAAAGAATAGCCACATAGTGATATGAACAGATACCATTTGGCTTAAAAATGATATTTTATTCAGAGCTAAGTACAGTAAAGTTTAGACTTGGGGGAGAAATTTATAGAAATCAGTATTACACCAAAGTATTAAGAAATGTGGGTATATGCAAAAGTGGCTATTTTAAGAAATATTCCATTATAAGTGTAGATGGAGTCTATTTATAGTATCTTAAAAATAAAGGTTTAAGTTGTGATAGGGGGTGCTAAAGACACTGGCCAGCCATTAAAGTAGTTACTGTATTTTGCAGAGGACCAAATTCATTCCCCAACACTAATACAGACCAGGAAAAGCCAGCTCCCAGATCTGCTCCAGGGTAGTATATTCTCACAGCCTCTTGCAACCAGCAGCTCTCAGCACAATACCTGTGTCAGGTTACTCACAACTGCCTTTAATTCCAGCTCCAAGAGTATCAGTGCCCTCCTCTGGCCTTGGCAGAGTTAGTGGTACTTTAATTATGTTTAACTTAAAAAATTCCCAATCTCGAACTTCAAATTTAGAAAAAAAATCAGAAATTAAATAATGCAATAGAAATTTAAATGCATGGTCTGGTGAGATGACTCAGCAGTTAAGAGCACTGGCTGCTCTTCCAGAGGACTCAAGTTATATTCCAGAACCCACACGGTAGTCACTCTCTTCTGGTCTCTATAACATTCACATATTATAAAGCATATGTGCAGACAAAGCAACCATACACATAAAATAAATTTAATTTTTTTAAAAAATATTAAACATAGAAGTGTCATAATTTGGGGGATCATTTCACTTTCTAGTGTCTTCAATTTCTTTCTTCAAAGATTTATTGTTCTTGACATACAATTCTTCCACTTGTTTAGTTAGTGTTACTCTGAGGTATTTTATGCTATTTGTGGCTATTGTGAAGGGTGTTTTTTCTCTGATATCTCTCCCAGACCTTTTATCATCTGTGTACAGAAGGGCTACTGATTCTTTTTTTTTTTTTTTTTTTTTGAGTTAATCTTGTATCCCGCTACATTACTGAAAGTGTTTATGAGTTGTAGAAGTCCATTGATAGAATTTTTGGAGTTGATTAAAAAAGATCTCCCATACACTTGGGTAAGTAGAATTAACATAGTAAAAATGGCAATCTTACCAAAAGCAATCTACAGATTCAATGCAATGCTCATTAAAATCCCAGCAAAATTCTTTACAGACCTCAAAAGAACAGTATTCAACTTCATATGGAAAAGCAAAAATCTCAGGGAAGCCTAAACAATCCTATACAATAAAAGAACTTCTGGAGGCATCACAATCCCTGACTTCAAACTCTACTACAGAACTACAGTATTGAAAAAAGCCTGATATCGACATAAAAACAGACAGGAGGACTAATGGAACAGAGTCAAAGACACGGATATTAATCCACACACCTTTGAACACCTGATTTTTGACAAAGAAGAAAAAAATATCAAATGGAAAAAGGAAAGCATATTTAAAAAATGGTGCTGGAATAACTGAAGATCAACATGTAGAAGAATGAAAATAGATCCATATATATCACCATGCACAAAACTGAAGTTCAAATGGATCAAAGACCTCAACCTAAAGCCAGCCACACTGAACCTTATAGAAGAAAAAGTGAGAAGTACACTTGAACACATTGGCATGGGAGACCACTTCCTAAATAATAAGCTCAATAGCACAGAAACTGAGAGAAAAATTAATAAATGGGACCTCCTGAAACTTAAAAGCTTCTATAAAACAAAGGACATGGTCAACAAGACAAAGTGACAGCCTACAGAATGGGAAAAGATCTTCACTAACCCCACATCAGACAGAGATCTGATCTCCCAAATATACAAAGAACTCAAGAAATTGGGCATCAAAAGATAAATAATCTAATAAAAAATGGAGTACAGACCTAAAAGAGAACTCTCAACAGAGGAATCTAAAATGCCTGAAAGGCACTTAAGGAAATGTTCAACAGACTTAGTCATCAGAGAAATGCAAATCAAAACAACTCTGAGATTCCATCTTACACCTGTAAGAATGGCCAAGATAAAAAACACTGATGACAACTTATGCTGGAGAGGTTGTGGGGGAAAGGGAACACTGCTGCATTGCTGGTGGGAGTGCAAGATGGTACAACCCCTTTGGATGTCAGTGTGTGATGAATTCTTAAAAAATTAGGAAACAGGTCCAGGACCTGGGGAGAGTTGGGAGGACCTTGGTCTTAACATAGAGTAGGGAACCCTGATGGCTCCTTGGCCTGGAGAGGGAGGGAGGGGGTATGGGTGGAGGGGAGGGGAAGGAAAGGGGAGGAGGAGGGGAGGAGATGGAAATTTTTAAATATAAAAAATAAACCATGAAAAAAAATTAGGAAACAACCTTCCTCAAGACCCAAAAAAAACCCACTTTTGAGTATATATCCGAAGGATGCGCAATTGTGCCACAAAAACATATGTTCATAGAAGCATTGTTTATCATAGCCAGAATCTAGAAACAACCTAAATGTCCCTTGACTGAAGAATGGATAAAGGAAAATGTGGTACATTTACACAAAGGATTACTACACAGCAGAAAAATTAACAACGCCTTGAAATTTGCAGGCAGATGGATGGAGCTAGAAAATATAATTTTGAGTGAGGTAACCCAGAAATACAAGTATCATATGTACTCACTTATAAGTGGTTCTTAAATATAAAGCAAAGAATACCAGCCCACAAACCACAGTCCCAGAGAACTTAGACAACAACAACAACACTAAGAGAGACATACATAGATCTAATCTACATGGGAAGTAAAAAAAAGACAAGATCTCCTCAGTAAATTGGGGGCATGGGGACCTTGGGAGAGGGTTGTAGTGGAGAGGAGAGGCAGGGAGGGGAGCAGAGAAAATGTAGAGCTCAATAAAAAAGTTACATAGGAAAAAATAATTTGGGGGAATTAGTTTTCTATTCACTAATTGCTTCCCCTGTTTATAAACAGTCAAGGAATATTGCCAATGTTTTTAACACAATTTTGACATGTGAAAAATAAAAATGCAATATACTTTATAGATTGCCACAAAACAAATAATATTTTTGTAAATATTATTACAAGCAAAATGCATTCAATCTTTTGATAGAATTGCTTTTCTTATGTTGTATCGTCAACAATTGAACCTTTACAAACCTTTCCATTTTTATTTTAAAATTTAGATAAATTGAATGTATAAATTAATATTCTTTTAGCCATAAGTCTTACAAAACTTAGTTTGTTTTGATTTTGTTTGTTGGTTGGTTGGTTTGTAACAAGATTTTACGCTGGAGCCTTAGCTGACTTGGAATTCACTGTGTAGATGAGCCTGGCCTCAAACTTTCATGTCTTCTTGCTGCTACTTCATGAGTTCTGGATTGGTAGTGAGGCATAAACTCTCATTTCTAATGTCTTAGAAATAAAATTTATGTCTAATACTGCTTTAAGAATATTTCAAATTTCAATTATGCCCTGATCAAGAACCTCAAAAAAAAGTGCAAAAATGTTTTATTTGGGGATATTTATGCTATAATCCCTGGATATTGTACCTCTGTCTTCTTTAACCTTCATTTATTGGTGAAGCTACAAACCTCACAATTTTATATCGAAGGAACTATATTTCTTTACTCAAATGTCTCAAGAAATAGTCTATGCCTTATAAGCCATCACTGACCCAGAGTCAAGGCTATAGTGATCATGAAATAAAGTTGTTGACTTCCTTTGGTTTGAGTGTGTGTGTGTGTGTGTGTGTGTGTGTGTTTGTGTGTGTGTACTCATGTGTGGACATATACACATGTACACTACAAGCTACCTAGGCCATCATTCTTCACACATTGTCCAACTATTTTTGATATAGCATCTCCCCTGGAGCTTACTAAATAAGGAAGCTAGGCTGGCTGCAAACCCAGGAGATATATCTATTTTAGCCTTCATAATACTGAGATAAAGTACCTGCCACCTCACTTGACTAATTTTAACATGGGATATGGGATGGAACTAAAGTCTCCATGCCTGATAAGTAGCTGAACAATCTCCCCAACCTCTGATTCAAGTTTTTGTCCCATTGTCGATGTGGGCTTCCAGCACATGTGTGTACATGCATGTGGAGGGAAAAAAAATTAATATCACAGATTTTCTTTCATCTCTTGCACTTTTTTTTTTCATTTGATTTGTTTGTTTTTCAAGACAGGATCTTGCTATTTAAATTTGGATGACCTGGAACTCACTGTGTAGAACAGACTGTCTTCAAATACAAAAAACCTTACTCTCTACAATTCATGATTTTAGGAAAAACATCTTAAATAAGCATTTGTTGAACACATGAATATATATATGTGTATATATATGTAATAAAAACATTTATGAAACCATGTATAGCAAACAATTGTCAACACAAAATATCCTGAAAAGCTGTTGACTGTTCATCTTTGTAAATTGTAAGTATCTGACTCATATTCTTTCTAGAAAGAGGCCTGCTGCAGCTCTAAATCTACCAAGAATATTCTCAGCTGAATCTATGGGCCCCAACTGTTTAATAATTTCACCAAAAGGAGAAAATTTTAACATCCTACTTGGAGAAATAGACAGCTATCTATGTATTTTCTTGTGTTTGTGTATATACAGTATGTGTTCATTGCGCATACACGTACATGAAAGTGTAGAGGCCCAGAGCTAGCATTAAAAGTATTTCTTGATCTCCATCCACCTCATTGAGTCTAGTTCTTTTATTTCAGTCCAGGACTCTCTAATATGACTAGCATAACTACTCAGCTTCTTCTGGTGATCTTGTTTCCACATTCCAAGGCTAGAATTACAGGCAGGATACACACTTGCCCAAAATTTTCTTGGGTTTAAGAAAATTATCACATGTATGCAGAGAACAATTCAAACACTGAACTAGACATCCTATGCCCTCATTAAAAGTTTTCTTGACAACTATTAAACAATTGCCAATTCAATATTCTAGAAACCAAAAATATAATAGAATTTTAAATGTTTTCCAAATTGTTACAGTAGCATTAATACTATACTGTGTCATCATTCTCTTAAATTATGCTGGTCATCATCATTGTCTATCTACTATCTTAGAAAACAAATTTAAAATTTAAATTTAATATCTTAGTTCATTACATATGGCTGTTCCATGATGTAGGTGGGTCTTCTATGTGTTAATTTCATTGGTTAATAAAGAAACTGCCTTGACTTTTTGATAGGGCAGAACTTAGGTAGGCAGAGTAGACCAAACACAATGTTTGGAGAAAGAAGCAGAGTCAGGCAGACACCATGATTCCCCTTCTTGAGATGAATGCTGGCTAGACTCATGCCGGTAAACCACAACCTCGTGGTGGAATACAGATTATTAGATATGGGTTAGTCAAGATGTGAGAGTTAGCCAATAAGAGGCTAGAACTAATGGGCCAGGCAGTGTTTAAATGAATACAGTTTCCGTGTAATTATTTCAGATGTAAAGCTAGCCGGGTGTCAGGACGCAGCCCGCTGCTCCTTTACAGTTCGCAAATACCTGAAGCCAGACACATAAAGAAAAGAGGTTTATTTTGCTTATTGTCTTGGAAGCTGAAAGTCCAAGGACAGGCAGCTCATTGTTTCTACCCTGATGAGGATTGGTTGAGCTCGTTACAGTTTGTTCATGAAGCAGAAAGGGATTTGATAGCATACAGACAGGGACAAGTGTGTAGGGTGGTATCACTTTATAACAACACTGTCTCTTTAGAATTCATTCGCTCCACAAGACCAGCATCAATCCATCCCAAGGCCTCTGTAGACCTAATTACCTAACACTGTACCCATCTCTTAGGAGTTGCACCACACTACCACTTCAGCACTGAGGACCAAACCTCTGATGTGTGAACCTTTGGGGGACAAATTACATGCACACTAATTCCCACCAGCCACAGACTCAGCTAGGGAGTTCCTTCATAAAAAGTTTGTGTTATTTTTGAGCCCACAGCTTCTATTAGGTTCACTCTCAGTGCACTAAATTGTGTAGGATTTTACAAGTACATAATACTGTAGGTCCACTGTTATGTCATACTGAGAAACTTCCTCAAACTACACATTCCTTTTCTCTCTCTGCTCATACCCCCCTCTCTTGCCCTAAACCTGACACCTCTTGATCTTTTAACTGACAACACAGTTTCCTTTCCTAGGTGTCATAGTGCTTGAACATTGCAGTACAAAGTTGTGATATATGTTCAATTTTTCTTTCTTCAGACTCAAGTCTCAGTCTATAGATTTAGGCCAAAAAATGACTGGAGTAGAAATCAAGCATCCAATTCTTTTTATCATAGCTTTATGTGGCACAGGAGCCTTCAAGTGATTTATTATTTTGTGTTCTCATCTTGAGACAGACGTGCATAGAGTCTTAGTCTGTTGGGATTCTACTCGGTTTTGGTTGTGTGAATTGTTCTCACCTAACAGTTCTGGGAAGACTAGTTCATTCACCCACACATAATGTGCATACACCTCTCTCCAAACAATGCCACGCTCAACTTTGTTCCCTATCTGCATCAAGCTATATATACATTCCTTTCTGGAAAAAGAAATAAATCTCTCCACTTATAGAACAACCACCAAACTTGGGTAGTTTCTATAAGATTTGGATTCAGAATGGCTAAACCAACCCAGACCAAACTGGTTTTGTTGGGTTCATGTATATAAGCCAAAAGTTTGTCCTTAAGTAAACTTTTAAGAGTTTGCCCCCTATTTGCCATCTTATGCCTATGTACAATTAGGCATGCATGTGAATAAAGTTAGTTGCATTGGGGATGGGACATCAAGAGTACAAAACTCAAAACAAAAGAAAGCAAAAACTATCAATTACATCACCTAGTCTGTCAATTAAAATACAGAATATCCTTGCTAGATTCTAGATTAATCAACTATCAACTCTTTCTCTTGAATCCTTGAAAAATGAAGCCCCAAAATGTAATTGGGGCCCTTGATGACTCTCATTTATGTTGCCTGAATGATTTTTATCTCTATTCTTTCCTACTTTCTTCCTTTGCCTGTCTTATCTATTTGATCATCTAAGATTGTCTTTCCCATGAACTGCATATAGTCACACCTACAGTCCTTTGTGTTTGTACTATGACTTAGTCTGTCTTCATTTATTGGTGCTCTCTGCCTCCTCATCTGAGATACTGCAAGCTAAATGTTCCATACTCTTGCCAGGAACTTCTCTATCTTTCACTTTGATTGTAACACTACTTCCCACTTTCATGGAGGTCAGAGATGCAGCAGCATCCTCTCCCAGGCAGCTTTTCAGCTTTTCCTATCATGTTCAAGGTTTGCTATTTCCTCTTCTCTGTGTTGTCCATAATTATCTTAGTAAAATTATATTTATCTTATAGTAAAAAAGTTCTATCTCTCTCTCTCTCTCTCTCCTCTCTCTCTCTCTCTCTCTCTCTCTCTCTCTCTCTCTCTCTCTCTCTCTCTCTCTCTCTCTCTCTCTCTCTCTCTCTCTCTCTCTCTCTCTCTCTCTCTCTCTGTGTGTGTGTGTGTGTGTGTGTGTGTGTGTGTGATGTGGGGGCTTGGTCATGCCACAGTGCATATGGGGAGGAGAGAGGAAGACTTAAGATGTCAATCCTTGCCTTCATGTTGTTGCTTGAGTTGAAACATGATCTCTGTTCACTGTTGTATGTAGCAGGATAGCTGGCCAGTTAGCTCAGGAATTCTACTTTCATTCCTCACCTCAGTGGAGGAGCCCTAGTATTACACATGAACATACTTATATCTCTGACGTTGCTGGGTTCTGGGAATGTGAATTCAGTGCCCATATCTGCGGTGATATTTTGTTTGTGTTTTAACAAATAAAGCCTGCCTGAAGATCAGAATGAGGAGCCTGTTACACTAGTTATACATAGAGGCCAGTCAGTGGTGGCACACACCTTTAATCCCAGAAGTCGGGAGACAGAGGCAGACAAATCTCTGTGCATTCAAGGCCACCTAGGGCTATACAAGACTGAATCAATCTAAAAGAGAAACAGAGCCAAGCAGTTGGTGGTTCACATCTTTAATCCCAGCACTAGGGAGGTGAAGACAGGAAATAATATGACTGGGTAGAGAGAGGAATATAAGACAATAGGAGGCAGTTCAGGACTCAGTCTGAGGTTTCGTAGAGAAAACATTCAGTCTGAGGACTTGTAAAGACAGGATACCCCACTCAGTCTGAAGTTTTCATAGAGGTAATAACTAGTGGCTGGCTTCTCTGCTTCTCTGATCTTTCATCCACTAATATTTGACTCTGGGTTTTTAGAAATTGTGTTGCATATATCTTCTGAGCCTTCTCCCCATTCCATAGCTGTACATTATTATATACTATATTGAAAATGTGCAACACTGTAACTCCTATTAGGACACAAAACCTTTAACTAAAGATTTACAATTTTTCTCTAGAAATTTACACAGTGGTTAAGACAAAATCAAATCAGTGGTGTTGATTAAACATACACGTGCATACACACACACACACACATGGTGGGGTGGAATTTGTTTATGATCATTGGGACACTGATAAAAAATAAAATATACCAAATAAATAACTACCTTTTCTGAGAACACTGAGCTCTAACCATGTACAAATCTGGACATCATCCATCTAGCACACCCTTTTATTTCATACTAAAAAAACCTCATGGATGCAGAGGATACTTAGCATTTAAAGGAAGAAGAGCTACAAGATTCCCATGCAGAGGGTTGTAGCTCCCAGAGACAGCTGACAAAAAAACAACAGTATTAGAAGCAACAGTATTAGACAAAACATTATATTTTTCAACCCTAGTGTATTGAAGTTTTAAAGGTGTGTGTGCTTTTTTATATAAAACAGGTTAATCTGAGGGACTCTAGGGCTCTAATTTCTCCTAGACTTTTGTCTTCCCATCTATTTTATCCAGGCAACATGGTTCAAGAGTATTTCTTATTTATTTTTTATTTTTAGCTATCAAACAGTAAATTGTAAGCCTGGAAGACCCAGTGCCCTGTTATTCTGTCCTCCCTTTTTATTTATTCAATGATCACTCAATAAAATCCCTCACAGGCATACACAGATGGACCAATTGGCCAACAGACAGTAGGAGCAGGCTTTGCAAGTTGGGGTCAAAGAAGAAAGCATGAGAATGAACAAAACTAGAACAGAGCTGAGTACCTGCACATAAGAATTATAAGCTTGCATATCTAGAATGAAAAAGAGATCCTTAGTCTATAAACAGTCTAAAGTGTCTGCACAAATCAATAAAAAATGTAGAGCCTCTAATAACTAATGTCTTCACAGTTACTTCCATGCTTTCTCAGTTCCACAGCCCCAACCCTGCCATCAATGGCACTAATGTCATGTATTCTGTCTATTAAATTTAGAAAAGAATTGTTCTGTCTACCTGCATGAAAAATTCATTGCTCCCTGTACTGTAAGTGGCTTTGTGTTTAATGCAGGTATATCTTACCTGTCAAATCACTTTTAGGGGTTAAGTTCTTTTTAATTCCCTGCTTTTATTTATTATCTTATTACATTCTTAACTGTTGGTGTTTATTTTTTTATTTGACATTCAATGAATTTTCTCTCAGTCTGCCTTTTTAGTGCTGGCTGATGTTTTATAACATATTGATTCCCAATATTTTAAACTGACCCACTGTGACTGTGAGGATCACAGTGGAAAGTAAGTTGTTTACATCTTGCTATGAATAGCAGATAAATGAAATAATAAAAGTTGTCGGATGCTGAGGAACGAAGTGAGCCAAGTTCTTGTTTGCTCTCAAGGATATATTGCTATGGAGCTTAGGACAAGTTAACTTCATAAGGCATGAAAAGTGAAGTGGTTTGGGGCAGCAGGTTCTTATTTTAAACATTAGAGATATTGAAGAAAATTTACAAGAAAGCACTATTCAAAATAGAGATTTAATATTTGTCCATCATAAAGTACTTTATTGAAAATAAAACCCTGGGGCTGAAGAGATGGCTCAGCTGTTAAAAAGCACTCACTGCTCATGCAAAGGACCTCAGTTTGGTTCCGCTCACCCTGATGGTAGTTCATCAAACCTTTATAATTCCTGTTTCACAGGATCCAACAAACTCTTTGGGCTTCTGTGGACATTGCAAGCATGCACATACAAACAGAGGCAAAAGACTCAAACATGAAGTAAAAATGAATGCAATTTTAATATATTATAAATATATAATATATCCTAAATTTATCAGGCTGTAGGGGCTGTTTAATTTCCTCTTTACCTTCTGTGGTACTTTCTGACTCTGACCTTCAATGAATCCTTTAGTATATTGTTGTTTTGACTTCTTTCATTATAAATTGTAAATAATGCTGCAGTAAGAATTTAGAATATTTCTCTAACAATAAATGACTAAGAGATGCCAATAGTTATTATTGTACTTAGTCACTAAGGAATTTTCTGAACAAATTCTATAAGGAGAAGTACATATGTTTGACCTAATATCTGTAATTTTCTTTTGAAATAAATATCATATATAACCCATGGATACTTATCATCTTCTTCGTCTGATTCAAGGAATGACATAACTATTTCATAAAGTCAGAATTAATTTTTCAGTTATAGTTGGCCATCTGTTCCCTCAAAGAACTTATTCATACTCTTCCATTACACTGAGGATGACTAATCCTAATGTGTGGGCTCACATGCCCATTTTTCCAAATCGTAGTTAAGGTTGGGGGCTTGGCAGAAGGCTTGGAAAAGAGTAAATGGTAAGCTGAATATTGATCAACTAGGCCTAAATGAAATGACTTCTAATGTTGCCTTTCCACAAACCTAACTTTCTTTCTGAATCCTTTGTTTTCTTTAAGCATCATTAACAAATATCTTAAGATCCAGGTGTCCAGTCATTAAATTTGACTTTAGTTGTGTGTGATAATATATACCTTAACCCTAACCTCTGAGATGTTGAGACAGGAGGATTACATATTTGAAGCCCACTTGACCTATGTAGAGAGACAGTATCTATACAACAAACAAGTGACAAACATAGATAGATATAAAGAAAATAAGAAGTGGAGAGGGAGAGCAGAGATGAGGCGAGAGGGAAGGGGTATAAACGAGGAGGAGAGGAGAGGAGAGGAGAGGAGAGGAGAGGAGAGGAGAGGAGAGGAGAGGAGAGGAGGGGAAGGGAGGGGAGGAGAGGAGAGGGGAGGGGAGGGGAAGGGAGGGGAGGAGAAGAGAGAGGAGGGGAGGAGAGGAGAGGGGAGGGGAAGGGAAGGGAGGGGAGGGGAGGGGAGGGGAGGGTATAAGAAGAAAGTTTTGGGAGTTGCTTGAGATTTCTAAGGTCATTGTGAGTTATACTCTGTACATCTTTTTTTTTAATTAAAATTTATTACTTTTAAATTTACTTTTTCTTTCTAAAAATTTCCATCTCCTTCCCTCCTCCTCCCCCCTCCCTCCGCTCCTCCTCCCCCTTCCCTCCCTTCCTTCTCCCCCTTCCCTCCCCTCCCCTCCACTCATACCTCCCCTCCCTCCCTCTCAAGGCCAAGGAGCCATCAGGGTTCCCCACTCTATGCTAAGACCAAGGTCCTCCCAACTCCCCCCAGGTCCAGGAAGGTGATCGACCAAGCTGAGAAGGCTCCCACAGAGCCCGTCCATGCAGAAGAATCAGAGCCTGAGCCATTGTCCTTTGCTTCTCAGTCAGCCCCCGCTGTTGGCCACATTCAGAGAGACGGGTTTGGTCGCATGATCCATCAGTCCCATTCCAACTGGAGTTGGTGATCTCCCATTAGTTCTGTCCCACCGTCTCCATGAGTGAACGCAACCCTCTCGTTCCTGACTTTCTCCCTCATGTTCTCGCTCCTTCTGCTCCTCATCAGGACCTTGGGAGTTCAGTCCAGTGCTCCAATGTGGGGCTCAGTCACCTTCCCCATCTGTCGCCAGCTGGAGGTTCCCTCACGGTCCTGACTTTCTTTCTCATGTTCTCTCTCCTTCTGCTCCTCATCAGGACAACAAAAGCATATGCTCATCTATGTTCATAGCAGTATTATTTGTAATAGCCAGATCCTGGAAACAACCTAGATGCCCTTCAGTGGAAGAATGGATGAAGAAACTGTGGAATATATGCATGCTAGAATACTACTCAGCGGTAAAAAACAATGACATCTTGAATTTTGCAGGCAAATGGATGGAAATAGAAAACACTATTCTGAGTGAGGTAACCCAGACCCAAAATGATGAATATGGGATGTACTCACTCATAATCGGTTTCTAGCCATAATTAAAGGACATCGAGCCTATAAATTTGGGATCCTTGAGAAGATAATAAGAAGGTGAACTCCCAAAAAAAGATATAGTAATCCTCCTGGATATTGGAAGTAGACACGATCGCCAGGCAAAATTGGGAACTTGAGGGTTGGGCAAGACTGGGCCAAGGGAAGATGGGGAGAGAAAAGTGTGAAGGGGAGAACGGGGGAAGCTCGGAGGAATGGGGTGCTTGGGATATAGGAAGGGTGGATATGGGAGCAGGGAAGCATATATCTTAATTTAAGGAGCTACCTGAGGGTTGTCAAGAGACTTGACCCTAGAGGGGTTCCCAGGTTTCCTTAACTTAACTTAACTTAACTGGGTCCCCCAGTTAGTTCCTTGGGCAGCTGAGGAGAGGGAGCCTGAAAAGGCCAGTTCCTATAGCCATACTGATGAATTTCTTGCATATCACCATAGAACCTCCACCTGACGATAGATGAAGAAAATGACAGAGCCCCACATTGGAGCACCGGACTGAGCTCCCAAGGTTCTGTACATCTTTTAAAGAAGAAAGATATTCTGAATCCTATCCTTGTGTAGACAGTGTAGCCTTCTTCCCAGTGCCCTCATGTCATTCATTACATTAAATCTGTTCTAATATCTTTCCACATAGTTTTGAAATTTAAGTTTCTTGTTGACAGAATAAATAATGGTAGCCTTCATTTGAATGTGTAGGTCAAGTTATACTACTCTAAAGGTTTTGCTGGTCTTTGTACAGTATGCTTTAGTTTTAGGACAGTGGCCAGGTAAAAACTTCCTGAAGTGCCAGCTGTTCGTATGCATTCAAATTGATGAGTGAGAGAACAGAGTGAGGAAAAAGGATTGGTATTGGAAGACCTTCGGTGGACATGGTAAGTGAAGACTGCTGTCTGTTATGGTGAACCAGAGAGACTATGACTTGAACACAATTGCATACAAGAATGGGCTAGGCTGAGGCTAAGAAACTGCTATTCATAGTATGCATTATTTCTTGGGAGATTAGCTTAAACCTCAAATGTTCTTTGTGTTTTGAAGGTAAACTGTCATTAGTGCTCATATATGGCAGGCAGGAGGAAATTTTGGGGCCCTTCCCAAATTCTTCCTTGGAAATGATAAGGGGTAACGAATGAAATGGTCCAAACAGCAGATAAAGAGTTTGACTGCATATCAGAGATGACCAAGTTTGAAGGAGATCCAAGTCTCCAAAAGAAAAAAAAATGCATTTATTTATATAAATAGGCTTCCATCTAGTATATAGGGACTATGCTTGTAAGAATAAAAGAACCACAGGGAACCCTGCCCCCACACACGAAAGACTACAGAATATGTACATAGCATATACACTAAGATTAAAAGCTAGTCAAACTCCCAATTGGGTTGATTCAGTGTTCAGTTGCCAGCTGTTTTCCTTTATACCCTGTGATTTTATATTTCAGAAAGATTCTTTCACAGAACCCAGACAGAAACCTAGAAGGGAGTTAGAAAGCCAAGGTGTTGAGACAGTCTCTATTGTCAATTGTACTCAGAACATCATGTGGTCAGACACAGGGAGAGAAAACGCAAATAACGGCAGCCTTTCAAATCAAATTCCTTACAAGAGTGTTAATGTTATTTTAAATATCTTATTTATTCTCTATTAATACACATTTCCAAGCTCTTAAATTCCCAAGGAAATGAATGAAAACGGATATGCCTTCTTGATTGGTATGTGAGAAAACCCACAGAATATGCAATACAGAAAGCTTTACAGGAAAGAAAAAAATGTTTTATAAGCATATTTAAAAGGGGGCTCTATCAAGCCATTTCTATATGCGACTGATTGCTGGCTTGTGTGCCATGAAGAACAAAACTTCAACTCAAAATGCAAATCATACAGGAATCATAAAAAGCCACAACCCAACCCCGTTATCACAGCAATTAAGATTTTCAAAGTAAAATCATTTTCTTTTCCCCCTTCCTTTTTAAAAGAGCATTTAATGGGCCTAACAATTTGGGGATGCTTTTAGTTAGGATGTATCAGGTAAATTTTATGTTAGGTTTGTCAAAAATATACCCTTTGGGGTATGTATTAAGTCCCTCCCTTAATTAAGCCTTCTGGGGTTTCAATGTGTTGATCTCATTTTAAACCCTGATCAACACAATTAGGCGAACCCGAGACATGTGCGATAAGTGATTTACACAAAAACATTTGCAGATACAATGCTTTATCCTCACAGGCTTAGATTTTTCTCTTTCCATTAAAAAATTCCAGGCTCAAATAAAGAAAAGAAAAAAATTGATTATTTCCAGCTTGTCATACATCTCATTTGGAGTGGGTCAGACCTCTCCATTCACAATTACCACTAGTTAATCTTATCAGAGAAAAATTCAATTACATTTATCAAGGTTATTTCATAGACTGGAGCTATTGGGTTTTTTTTTTTTTAAGCATTTTAGTGTTAAGAATGTTAGCAATGTGCTCCCTCAATTTTAAAATAAAAATAAATAATAAATAATGAAAGCATGCTTCCATATGCATGTTATTAATGTAGAGTTGTAATGAGTAATATTTGACAGCTTTGTGAAAAGGATTATTAATACATAGATTATGGAAGTTTAGAAGGGAGGCTCATAACTTAATAGACTTCAATTCTCAGCCTACACTGACATTTTAAAAAATCTAGTTTCAAATTTGATAACAGATTACCAGCTAGGCTGGAAGCCAAGCACCTGATTAAGGCAATTTAAATGCTTGCAAAGTGGTGAGATTAAAATCAAATAAGTGCCGATTTTTTTCCCCCAGCTTCACTTATCTTTCCCTGGATTCGTTCCTTAACTACCAGGTGGTAGAGGACTCTGGGTAATTTTCCTCTGTGCCAATTACCCCAGGATGGTTTTTAGGGCGATGCAGAATAATTACTGCACTATCAATCCAAAATGGGCTGCTTAATGTGTTTAAGAGAGATTTTGAGCCTTAGCAGGGAAGCTGCCTGAAGCGTGCTCTGCCTGCCTTGCCAAAGCCCGCTCGGCCTACTCGGATAGTTAACCGTTCAGCGAGAAGGCAGCACACACCCAAGGTGAAAGAAAACAAGGGGAAACTCCTGGGAAGCAGTGGGAAAGTTAATGAGCTGCTCCAATGTGTGGCGGGCTGCAGTCGCAGGTGGCTGACAAAGCTAGGCAGGTTAAGAAAATAATATTTATCACCCAGCTGCCAGGGCTGTCTTTATCAAAACTCTTTCTAAAATCCATACAAGACGAAGAAAAACGGGCTTTTAAAAAAAATAAATAAATAAAAAGATTTGGAAGGAAACAAAAACAAAAAGCTGCAAGCAGCTGTGATTCAATGGTCTACCCTTGCTGAGGGCATGAAAAGAAATCAGGAGAAAGCAATTGAACCTGACAGCATTTTTTAAACATTTTCCTGCAAATAAAGTGGGGAATAACAAACAATGAGATGGTATTATTTATTTAAAAATTAGAATTAAGCTGCAGCTCTGAAATGACACTCCTAAATTCTATTTGGTAGCAACCTCAAATTAAGTAATGTCTTCCATCTGCTGAGCCCCGCTCTGAATTTCGTTAATTATCGTTATTTGAATGTAAATTTTCAGTTTTAGCCAGTTTGCCCAAAGAGGCACGATGGTAATTTAAAATAAAAAATAAAGAAATCATTGCACATAAAGGGGCTGCTTTTGTTTTCTTCATTTAGTTATTTCTTTATATTGGTCTTCAAATAATCTGTCCCATCTTTTTTTTTCAGCGTGGCAAAGGCTTTTTCTTTTAATTATTTAATCAAAGACTGATTTATGATTTAGCTTAACAGATGGTTTTGCGATACTGTGAGTCAAGTTTTTATTTTAGAGCAAGCTGGCATTTGAAACGGTGCTGTATGTGTGCGTGTGCATGAATGCCTGTGTGAAGCGGCTTCTGTGCGGGGTACCCGGTCCTCTCCTGCTATGCATCTGGAAATGTGAGCTTGGGAGTGTGACCCGCAGAGTGAGTGTTCCACGTGAAACTGATTTATCAAGATAACTGTTCCTGGATTCTAACCCTGGTAGTCGGCTTCGTTTGCAAGAGAGAAAGAAAGGATAATGACAGTCACGGGAAAGACATGCTGTCCTGTGTTCTATGTACACACGTCAAATTCCATGTTAGAAATGAAATCAGGAACCTGAGTCGATAGGAAATGGATTCCTATCCATTCGGACAGATGCCCTAGTTTATACAGCGAGACTCCCACACAAACCATTTAAGATGATCACATCACACCATATTTACTTCTGAGGTCTTTAATAATTATATATGTATTTGAAAATCCGCAGGATTTCAGCAACTGTGTCACAGATTTAGACTCAAACATTTTCATTTGATGTGCAAAGTGAGAAGTACTCTTTAGTGGCAAGACAATTATCTGATTCTACTAATAAATGACTGCACTACTCGTCATTTTTAATTGAACAATTATGGGATAGTACACTGTCAGTTGATTGTACGAGTCATTTCATAAATGTCAAAAATCTCTTTAAATGAATTATGAAGCTCCAAAATAACTCCGGCAATCAGCCAGCAATAACACAATAATCTGTTTACCCTGTTGTCAGATGAACTCTCACCATTTTGTGGAGGGGAAAGAGGCTAACAGGAAACCAGTACTCAGAGATGGAGAATGTTCTTGACAGCTATGTCTAGTTTAAGCTGAAGTAACCAGCCAAACTGTGACTGCACAGACAGTACGTGCTTTCAGTAGGTTGTTAGTGTATAGAACATTTTCAGTAGGTTGTCTGGGTCACGGATGCAGTGTGTTGAGGCCAGTGGATTTTTGAACTACAACTCACATATTTTGAATATACCCTACTCATCCAGACTTGCCCTTCCCCAGTCCTTGTATTTGGTTAATGCTATCTTCCATTCCAACTTAAAGTGAACGTGCTAAACCATTCTTTAATGTCCATTAGGTTTGATTTGAAGATTTAAATTGAGAAATGCCAAAAGGCTGCCCTGACATCATCTTTTTTCCCCTCAAACTATGATGTTGACATGGTATAAATCCAAAACCTGTCAAGATATACTATTCTGTGTTCTGTATGTCAGAATGTAATCAGGGATTGTGTTTCAATTAAAGAGAAAGTTAACTGATCATAGAATAAATATTTGGAAGATGTCATGATAATTTTATCATAAAATAAATATTTTAGGTAACATTACATTCCTTTAAAGTACACTCTAGTGGGATGGTGGTGGCACAAGCCTTTAATCTTATCACTCAGAGAGGCAGAGGCAGGCAGATCTCTGTGAGTCTATTGGATGAGTTCCAGGACAGCCAGGGCTATTACACAGAGAAACTTTGTCTCTTAATTTTTTTTTAAAAAAAAGTACATTCTATTTTGACAAATTGCATGCTGGTTATTTGATGTATGGTTTTGATACATGTTTTCATCCAGTCACTTTCTATGTAACTATATTCTTCATATATGAGTTGTAACTATTTTCTATGATCTTCCATAGTGCAAGGTACAGGCACAAATCTTTACATAAGTTTTCAGATAAAGGTTTCATTTATAAATTTCTTACTGGAATACATAAGGCAAAGTGAGATGCACAGCACTGATTTTATACCTTATTAGAATAGGATAACTTAACTCAAATGCTTTCAAATGAAACCCACTCACTCCTTTTTCCTGACGGGCATCTAAATAATAACTTAACTGCCCCTCACTTAGCACGTGTAGAAGACATGGAACATTGTTCCACTTATGCTTTGGAAATTGACTGTTTGTTGGCACAGAATATGAGTTTTGTTTTCCCTAAAACATTCTTCTGAATTTCTTCCTTAACAGGTTACAGGCATATGTAGTCTTAAATATCTAAAGTAACTTAAAAGGTTCTATCTAGAAGCGAATCATCATAAGTTGTGAGAATGTGAAGTGCCCAGTGAGATGGCTCACCGTGTAAGATCACTTGCCACCAAAGCTAGTGACCTGAGTTCCATCATCAAATGATAGAAGTAGAAATCTGAAAACTGCAAGCTGTCCTCTAACCTCCTCAAATGCCACGGCGTGTGCACACATAGGCACTCTCCACATACTCACACATGTAATATATAATAAAACACTTAGCATAAAGAAATCACAAAGGAGGACAGAGAGGGTATTACTGAGCAGCCTGCCTTACAATACTTCAAGACAAAAATGAATGACATTCTTATTTCTAGCAAGTTCAGACCAACAAAAATGGTCCTGAAATTCTCTTACCACATTCACCACCAGCAGTGTATGCAGACCAAACCTACAGGAGCAAAGAAAAACCATTATAAAGCCCACATAGTGACTTCAGAAAGCAAAGGAAAAAGGAACGAGACAAAATAAACAAGTGTAGTATGGTATATAGAACTGACACGGTACTAGATGAATCATTCACTGCAGACAGGGCCCTTGACCTTAAATGACAAACTCCCCACCTACCCTATCCTTACCCATTTATACAGTGTTGCCTATAGTGACTGTTATCTTACAAATGTCTTTTGCGATTGGTTTCTCAAAAGTTTCTTGTAAAGTTTAAATAAACTTGGATTTTAAAAATCATGCTAAGTGAAACTACTACAAGGGTATTTGGTAAACAATTACTCTTCCTCATTGTATTATCCATTTCCAAAGACATTAAATTTATTGATAAAAAATTTTACTGAATGTGAAAATATTGTCCCATCCTATTCCTTTATGCTAGTAAAATGTTGCCTTTTAAACACAAAAATTATACTGCAGTCTCACTCCAAAAATGTTAGAATCAGAACTCTGTGCTCCCTAGTTTCCACTAAATAAGATGGAATAATAATATAATCTTGATTATAGCAAACGCTTGCTAGTTAGTCTTCTAGAAAACATCACAGCCAATGTTATCATCAAAACTGTGAAAAACATAACTCAGTACAGAATTCAATGTATGCTTGTATATACGTGAAGACAAGCACCATCTAATTTAAAAAAATGAACATTATCTAAATGAAATTTCTGTTCTCAAATTATAAACTATTATATTTTTCATTGTGTAGGCAGAGGCTGCTTGTTTGTTCCTGGCTGCCCAGACCTGAAATAATCACACAGAAACTATATTAATTAAAACACCACTCCGCCTATTAGCTCTGGCTTCTTATTAACTAACTCTTACATCTTAAATTAACCCATTACTATTTTCTTGTATTTTACCACATGCTTATGGTTTACATATGGTTAGGTTCTCAAGTGTCTGTCTCCATTGGATGCTATTTGGTGTCTCTCTGACTCCACCTTCTTTCCTCCTCTATCTCTGCTTGGAATTCCTACCTTGCTTTATTTTGCACTGAAAAGGCCCAAAGCAAATTCTTTTTTAACCAATGATAATAAAACATTTTCACAGCATACAGAGGAGAATCCCACATCACCTCCCCTTTTCTATCTAAATAAAAAGGAAGGTTTTAACTTTAACATAGTAAAATTACATATAACAAAACAGGTATCAAGGAAGAATTGCAGTTACAATATTTGTATCTATTTTATCTTTTATTATAACTAAGGAAAACTATAATTATAACAATCTATTCTTCAAAACCATCAAAGGCCACAGAAGGATATAATATTGGTTCAGTTAATGAAAAAATGCATTGTAAGCAACTTCCAAAACTCTAGAATTGACAGAGACATCTTGCTGTCTGGAATGTGACCCAAAATTCTTCTGTAACATTGGGGCACCCATATTCAACCTACAGGCCCATAATATCTAGCAGACTTTTTCATGAAGCAGGAAATTTGGAAGACTGTTTTTCTTCTATTGGCAGTTTTTTATTTACTTTCTTCTGTGTCATGAAGAATGTCTGGAAGACTCCTTTCATGAAGCAAGAGCCCTGAAGTACTGTCTCACCTTTAGGCAAACTCAGCAGTCATTTTCTATGGGTCCTGCATGTACAGTTCATGTATTTTAATTTTCCAAATTCTACAAAGTGGAACACATCCATTTGAAAGATTCCATTCCTTTTATTACTTTTTTAGTAACTCCTGCAGGTATTAGTGTTGATTATAAAAAGAGCAAGTAGGACATTTACTGACAATCTCCTTAGCTTGTTGCCATGTAACAGAAAACTCTTTCCTTAAACTTTTGCTATTAACATGATGTATTTTATGAAACCCTGAGGTCTTCAGCACATTTCCAATCAATAACTGATTAATTGCAGCAGTACCTTGTGCTAGAGGACCTGGCAGACCCATATGGAATCTGATGTGTATTATGTATATGGGACAAAGCCTATTGCTGATTATATTTTGAAACTGAATAAATAATGAAGTCAATTCTGTATCTGATATAAATTCAGTGCTTTCAACATATAAAACAACTCTTTTTGCATATTGTGAATCAGTAACTATATTGAGAGGTTCTTTAAAATTCCATAGTACCATTAAAATAGCATATAATTCTGTTTTTTTTGGACAGAATTAAAAAGGCTTTGTTCCCCTTTACTTAAATCTTCTGCCTTTCCTGATTTATTTGCATCACTATAAAATGTATGGGCTCTACTTATTGGTTTGTCACATACAAGGTGGTGAAGGATCCAAGTAGTCTCTTTATACGGTTAATTCCATCACTTTTGCGATAATTGCTATTAATCTCTCCTAAAAATTAACACAAGATCTTTGCCACGGTTTATTGTCTTCCCATTTTTTTAAAATTTCATCAGTAATAAAAGGTATAATAATCTCTGCTAGGTCTATTCCTGCCAGTTGACGATGTCTCAATTTTCCTTTTATAATTAATTCAGAGATCTTTTCCATGTAAGATTTTAATATTTTTAGTTTATTTATGTGGTTTAAAAGACCAATTCTGAAATAATATTTTCCCTCTCCATTAAAATTCCTGTAGGGGAAATTCTGGATGGCAATATTATTAGAATGAAATTGAGATTTGGACCCACCCAATCTACATGTGCCTTCTACAGCTTCTCTTCAATCAAAGTTAATTCTTTCTCTGCTTCAGCTGTTAATTTTCTGGGACTATTTAAGTCTTTGTCACCATCTAAGATTTTGTTTAAATGAATTATTAGAACAGGTGTTATACCAATAATGGATCTTATTCTGGAAATGTCTCCTAACAATCTTCGAAAGTCATTAAAAGTCTACAATAAGTCTCTCTTAATTTGCACTTTTTTGTTCTAATTTTCTGTAAACCTATTTTATAACCTAGTTTATTTATAGAATCTTTTCTTTGCATTTTTTTCAGGAGCAATTTGTAATCCCTATTTAAACAAAACTTTCTTTACTTTTTAAAACATTCTTTCTACAGAGATCCGCCTACCTCTGCCTCCCAAGTGCTGGGATTAAAGGCATGCGCGTCTACAAGAGCTAGTTCCAGGACAGGCTCTAAAGCTACAGAGAAACCCTGTCTCGAAAAACAAAAAAAAAAAAACAAAAAAAACAAAAAAAAAAAACATTCTTTCTAAAGTATCTACATTTGAATTAGATAGCAAAATGTCATCCATGTAATGGTAAATTATAGATTTAGGAAATTGTTCATGTATTATTTCAATGGCTGACTTACAAAGTATTGGCATAGGATGGGGCTATTGAACATTCCCTGTAGGAGGATGGTTCCTTAATATCTCCTAGTAGGCTGAGAATTATTATAAATAGGCACATAAAGGCAAATTTTTCTCTGTCCTTTTTTTGTAAAGGTATAGTGAAAAAAACAATCTTTTAAATCAATAACTGTAAGAGGCCATCCTTTAGGCAATAAAAAAGGCAAAGGACTTCCAGATTGTAGAGGGACCATAGATTAATTTACCTTGTTTGACAGCTCTTAGATCTGTCATCATTCTCCATTTTCCAGATTTCTTTTTAACAAGACATATAAGAGAATTCCAACAGCTGTTCCAATTCTTTCTGTATCAGATGTTCTAAAGCCTGTAGTTTCTCCTCATTAAAGGCCTTTGCTTAGTCCATATTGGTTGTTCCTCAGTTTACCATTTTAAAGGTAGAGCCCTTGGTACCATGGAATGTTTTGAATTTTTAAGTGTGTGTGTGTGTGTGTGTGTGTGTGTGTGTGTGCAATTAATATATATATATATATATATACATATATATATATATATATATATATATATATAATGAAATTTTACCCTGCAGATGATATGTCATTATCAGTTTTCCCTTTGCTTAGTAATTTTTTTCTGGAAAACTATTTTTCTTCTTTAGGCATCTAGATGTACAAGATCTCTTGACGCTTTGAAGATAGGTATTTTCCTACAAAGATAGGAACAGAAGCTTGCCCTAACCCTTATGAGGTTTCTTGTGTGATTGTCATATCTGTGGATAAGTTGTCATTTCTCTTTCTCAAGAGGTTTCTCTCTTTCAAACTGAATCTTTATTCATTTTGATAGTATCCATAGCTTTTCTTCTCTTTTGGAGGGGTGTGTGGAGACTCTAGGTTGAGGTCAGGTGTCTTCATTAATTGTTCTCAATGCTATTCTAGGGTACCACACTAAACCTGGAGCTGAACTATTCATCTAACTGGATGGATAGTAAACCCTAAAGATCCTCCTATCTGCAACCTTTCAGCTGAGATGACAAGCAGATGCTACTGCACAAGGCACCTGCACACATATGTATACATATACACACACAGACACACACACATACATAGGATTACATTCAGCACTTAGCAAATCAATTTTAAAATAACGAATTTCTAACTTTTAAAAATTTCTCTGTTTTTACCCTTCACTTCATCAAGACTTACTTCTTCCTCTCCTAGTAATGTCAAATAGGGTCAAGTTTATTTTTATTAGTATCAGTATTGCTTCTCCCATCATGCTGATGAAGGATGCATTTTAAAACCTATTCATTTATTCATTAAATGAATAAAAGCATGTGGCACGTTTCCTTGTGATATAGATAATAAACTACCAATCAGGGATTTGTGAAAGATGGGCTGATGGAGCAGAAGGTTACTCTAACTCTTGCGCTGACCTCATAAGGGCTGGAGAGAAAACATAGAGAGAAAAAGTTATTAAGAGGGAATAGCTAAGATAGATAGGATTTTAAAGCATTTGTAAGAAGCTAAAATGCAATGAACTGTGTCTTATAGGCAGTGTTTGCATTATTTAAAGCTACCATAAAATATTTTTCTCTTAAAGCTCAATTTTCAATATATTAGTCATAAAAGTGAAACAGTAATTAGAGGATTGGGCTGGTAGGCTTCAATTTCTAAAGCTTAGAAATGCCAGGGAGGCAAAAGGTGGAAGCAAAACAGAATGTTTGATGCATTCAGAGAAGTGATTGTTTCTAGGGAGTGAGCAGAAACATCACTTGTTTGAATGCTGGTTCTCACTGTTTCTTACCTTCATACACTATTAATGCTCACTTTCCCTGGTCCTCAACCCGCATATTCCTCCCAATGTCCATCCTCTTAGTGGCTTCTTTTGTTTCTCGCTTTTTTTCAACAGCATTTTCTATCTTAATCTTGTTTTGCCTCACCTCCAGAGAAAGATCTATAGATAAAAGTTTCATGTGTATCAAGGTTGCTAGCCTGGCTGTACCTTAGCTTTTTGATGAAAGACCCAGCAAGAAATTTAGAAACTAACACAGCACACTGATTGGGTGTTTCCACACTGATTCCAGAATGTTTTCAGCCTGCAAAGAAGTTTCCTTCTTCATGTTTCTAGTCAGTTTCTAATCCAATATTCCCAATTGTCTCCTGAATATTTTCTAGCTTACTTTTATTTTCTTGTCTCAGAAATTTCAAGATAGCCCCAAACGAGCTCTCATATTCCTTCTCCAGAACAACCATCATTCCTCTATCCTTCCCTTCCTTCCTCTCCCGATCCCTCACTTTCTCTCTTACTCTCTTCTGTCCGTTTTGCTCTTCTTTCCTCCTTTCTCTCTTTTCCCCATCTCTTCATCTTTTCATGCTTCACTTTTCTCTTCTTTCAACAACCAACTGAAACATAGGGCCTTTGGCAGAGCAGGCAGGATCTCCACAACTGAACTCTACCTACAAGCCTTCTTCTCTTTCTGTTTTGGGATAGGATGCAATGTTCCTGCCTCAGATTCCCAAATAGATGGAACTGTAGATATATTCTACCAGGCCTGGTAATCTTCTCTCTCTTCTGTCCTGTCCTCTTTTCTCCTCCTCATCTTTTTCACACTTCCTCTCCCCTCCCCTCCCCTCCCCTCTCCTCTCCTCTCCTCTCCTCTCCTCTCCTCTCCTCTCCTCTCCTCTCCTCTCCTCTCTCTCTTTTACTCTCCTCTCCTCTCCTCTCCTCCCCTCCCCTCCCCTCCCCTCTCCTCTCCTCTCCTCTCTCTCTTTTACTCTCCTCTCCTCTCCTCTCCTCCCCTCCCCTCCCCTCCCCTCCCCTCCCCTCCCCTCTCCTCTCCTCTCCTCTCCTCTCCTCTCTCTCTTTTACTCTCCTCTCCTCTCCTCTCCTCCCCTCCCCTCCCCTCCCCTCCCCTCTCCTCTCCTCTCCTCCCCTCCCCTCCCCTCCCCTCCCCTCCCCTCTCCTCTCCTCTCCTCTCCTCTCCTGTCCTCTCCTCTCCTCTCCTCTCCTCTCCTCTCTTCTCCTCTCTCTCTTTTACTCTCCTCCCCTCTCCTCCCCTCCCCTCCCCTCCCCTCTTCTCTCCTCTCTTCTCCTCTCCTCTCCTCTCTTGTCCACTAGTCTCATCACCTCTTTTCGTCCTCTCCCCTACACTTCCTTTGCCTCCACTTTTCTCCTCTCCTTTCTATTTGTGGATGACTGGTTTCTTGGTCATCTCCGTCACTGGCTTCTCTGTTCAGCTTCCTTTTATCTAGATCAAGTACTTCCATTTAAAGATTCTCCCTGTGCTTACCCCTTTGTTCTTGCACCTTTGACTTCTTTCCCCTGGAATGAACTTACTTAAGAAAGTAACCTACAGCCGGGCGGTGGTGGTGCATGCCTTTAATCCCAGCACTCGGGAGGCAGAGGCAGGCAGATCTCTGAGTTCGAGACCAGCCTGGTCTACAAGAGCTAGCTCCAGGACAGGCTCTAAAGCTGCAGAGAAACACTGTCTCGAAAAACCAAAAATAAAAAAAATAAAGTAACCTACATTAATAGATTACATCCACCTTCTAAACATTTTCTGTTATATGTTTTCTATTTCTTACTCACTGCATGGTATTGTTCTTACAGTTTAATCTGTCACTATAAGTTCTCTTTATAAATACATTTTCTCTATTACTGTTCTTGCTTGAAAATTCGGGTTCTTGTTATTTTATTAGGATATCTGATCATTTAAGAATATATTTAAAATCTCAAAATAAAATAATCACTTCACATTTAGCATAAATTTTCTTGTCAGTCTACTTTTGCAAACATTTCACATAAGCATTTTCAATCTCCCAGACTCCTCACTATTCTCCAATACATGCTGCTTTTGCATGGAGTGTTCCAACCTTCATGCATGGAGCTCTTGCTGGCACCATTTCCTTCCTCTCCTCCCTTTTTCTTTTGGTTCATTTCCTCTTTTTTTCTACTTGTTGATGACGAGTTTCTTTGCATTTCATCATAAATTTTCCTGTAAGATTATATCAGATTCTTTAAAGATTTTCTGATTCAACCAAGCAGTTGGCATCTTCCACTTAGACATTGTTCTCATTACATTTTCTATTAAGTACTGTAATGCTCAGTCCTTAGGCACACACACTTTTCATGTGATGATATAAGGTGGACATACAGGTATCTTACTCTGCATCTACCTTTTGTTTCAGAGTTGTGGAAGTCTTAAATAATGGAGCCTGGGCGTGGCTCAGCTGTGTTGTGTCCTAGGGCCTGGGTTGGGGGTAAATGAATGGAAAGTAGAATGTTGCTAAAAAGCTTTTATCTGAAACCATAAGATTCCTCAGGGTGCCTATATTACATGACGAAAGTCAGTCAAATAAGAGTTATATTAATCAGAGCACAGTGCAAAAGGCACTATAAGGTGGGGAGAAGAATGAAGTCACAAATGATCCTTAGGTTTTAGGATTCACTTGTGTGGACTCTCAACAGGAGAAAAAGAGTAAAGGGGACAAGCAGGGTGGAACATCCAAATTGAGCAACTTTCTGCACACTTAAAGTATATATTTCCCTAAATAACTTTTACATGAGATTGAAAATTTCATACTCTGTCTAGATCCAGAAGTTGGCTATTTTATTTCTCTTCATAAATAGGGTCAGACTGAAGTTTCAGCATGTATGAGGACTGAATGAGGACTGTCCTGCCTGTCCAACTCTGTCTTGTGTTGTGAAAAAAAATCCAGTCATATAAGACAGACAATAGAATATCATTTACAAAACAGATTTCAAAACATAGAAGTCATAGCCCTAACCTCCAGTAGAGACAACTGAGGCCCTCGGTATCTGAGAGAATGTGTTCAGAACAGATGAGATTGCTCAGAGAGAATCCTGTGCAGTGGCTTTAGTGCAACTGGTCCATGGTGGCTAGACTACATGGAGAGATTTAGATGAAATGGTCAGAGATGTCAGAAGTATTAGAAAACAGGAAACAGAGTTGTCATGGAAATAAGAACATAGAGATTTTCAATAAAACTATGTTTATGTGTTATAATCTTTAGTAAATACAGACAATTTTCAAGAGATCTCAGATGAGATTTTGCAATGAGATAGTCATTAGTGACCCAAGAATGAGATGTTTCAATAGAATGCAGTGGCAGATGTCATTTTGCAGAATGTGGGGGTTCAATGCAAGTATAAAAGTGACATCAACAGATATTAATTATTTTCCTTGGAAATTTGGCTCAAGAAGACTGACATCTTAGTTCATGAGTGTAGTATTTTGCAGTACCACCTTTGTAATTGCCTTTGACCCTCTATGTATGTTAGAAAGGCAAGGAAATTTTTATTAATAATTATATTGTTGCTGTAATGAAACACTTTACATCTTGTAATTAGTAACCATTCTACTTATCATTCTGGCAAACTGAATATTTTAGAGATTTTAGGTTAAGACTTACATGAGTAAGTGTGTTGCCTGTAGAGACATCTCTTTCCAGCTTTCCCTGGTTCTGTAGATATGATTAGACTCAACCGATTGACTACCTTCTTCAACCATCCCTTTCCTATTTTCTGGAACTAGCACGCCTGCTTCATTTGATGAAGACCAGAGCATGGTGTGCTTAATCTCATTCACTGAGGTGTTCTCGATTTCTATCTAATGTTTTGGAACATGTGTTAAGCTTTGACTTGAGTCCTAAACCTAATTTGCCAGGCTCTTAAACTTTGATTCTTGATTAAAAGACTACACTCACCTACAGAGACTAGAATATAGGCCTCTAATCAATGTAAATGTTAACATGTATCAGAAAAATTTTATTTTTTTTTTTTTGGTTTTTTGAGACAGGGTTTCTCTGCAGCTTTACAGCCTGTCCTGGAGCTAGCTCTTGTAGACCAGGCTGGTCTCGAACTCACAGAGATCCGCCTGCCTCTGCCTCCTGAGTGCTGGGATTAAAGGCGTGCGCCACCACCGCCTGGCTTTTAATTTTTTTTTATTTTGGAGGGCGGGTAAATTTTAAAAATGTAATGATTTGGAGAAAGATTTGAATACTGAGATAATCTGGAAGAAATTAATTGAAAATTTAATCTTCAAAATAAATTTCTAAATTGAGGATTTTTCAGCACCCCATTATTCTATCTTGTCTAATTATGAACCAAATGAAACATAAACCATGTGTATAGAAAAGTGCACACTTGATTGTGTGCCTAGCTCTTTGACTGCTTTCTGTGAAATAACAGAATGCCCACAGTTTAATAGTTTATCATAAGAGGGTTTTTTCTCCTACATATGTGGGTTAGAAGGTGGTGGAGGGGCATCAGCATCTGTTCAGATTTTCAGGGTGTTATGTGGTATACCAAGTGAAAGAAAGAGAGGTAAAATGAAATCAGCAGCACTATAGCAACCATGCAAGGACAACTCCATGCTATCACAATTGAGTTAATCTGTTTTGCATAGCAATATCTGAACACCATAACAGGAGAAAGAGTGGGGCAACCTGCATCTAAACCTAGTAATCTACTGTAGAAGAATTATATACAAACAAAAAATAATGTAATCTACACATGAACCCTATATCACACATATGTGTGTATATATATTATAGATATTATAACATACATATTACACACATTCACTCACACACACATATTCCCTACACATTTATGCATATTAACTGATTCATAAAAAATTTGTCTCTGTATTCGTGGGATTCTTTCTCAAATTCAACCAGTTTAACTGGAAAATATTAAGTAAAACATTTTTTCTGAGCTGAATGTGTATGAATCTTTTCTGTTGTTCTAATTTATTGAAGATCAGTAAAAGGGCTATTTCTGTAATAATTACATTATGTTTGATTTTCAAATAATCTAGAGGCTACTTAAGATACATAAGACGATATATGTGTGTGATATGCATACATATCCTTCAATTTGATATAAAGGACTTAAATATCATTGGAGTTTAGTTCCTGTGAGAAATCTTGGAACAAATCTATGATACTGAAGACAGAAATGTATATGTTTGTATACGTGCACACTTCTCCCTGTTCATCTACTCCTGTGGAGATATATATATATATATATATATATATATATATATATATTTCTATGTGTTCTGTGTGTGCATATCTATGTTGGGTGTGTCTGGTCCTCTGAGCGTGTGTATGTGTTTGATCCATTCACAACAACCTTATGAACTAGGTCTATCATTCTTTTATTGCAATGAAAAAATAATTGTTAATGCTAGAGAATCTTCTGGAATATGCATTCCTCATTCGAGAAAAATTTTATATTACTTGAAGGAGAGATTTGGTGAAATTTAGTGAAGGCTTCAGCAAGGCGTAAGGAAATTAGTAGATTTAGCAAACACAGACCAAGGCACTGCAGTGAACGTGCAAGCGCTGACTGTAAAGGTGGATTTGGACGGCTGTAGAGGCTTCTTCTTTCATCTGTGACTAATTTAGGGAAGTGTTGATCAGACTCATGTGAATGTAGAAAACTGTGATGAACTTTTATTGAATGATAGACCCAAGGGGATTTTACTCTCATTGCTTCATTGTAGAAATAAAGAAACTGAAGATAAGAGGGGGTGTCATTGTCTCAAGACCACAAAGCCAGAGCACATTGGGGCCAGGATTCAAATGAAAAAGGCGGCACCAGAACCTTACTTACCCCCTAACAGCTAAGATGGTGTGATAACACAGTAGTCTGAAAAATAATGGGGGGCCAGTCAGTCGTCATTTAAATACCATTAGTTCATTAAGAGAACCTTACATTTATTGGATAATTACATAGGATAGTGTTTCTTGAAGTAATAGAGGTTCAAATGGTTCCATTTTATTTCCCATGAGTCTTATGGGCATTACTCATTATGTCTCCTTGGTATTTCTTGACCAGTTGTTAGAGTAGCAAATGATTTCTCTACCATGAATGTAGTATGATTCCTGTTAGAAAGCATATACAATCCATAGAATATTTTAATCCATATGGGAAAATAGGAAAGTTATACCTTCTTAAACCCCAGAGTAAATGGATTCTATTATAGATTGGTGTCTTTTGTGGGAAAAGAGGCCACACCCCAACCATACTGGAAACAAACCCCAGCCTCCACACTCATACACCCCAACTCCCACTCTCACGTCCCCCAGGCCTCACACACATGCACATGCACTCCAGCCCTTACGTCATAAACCCCAGTTCTCACACTTACACACCCAAGCCTCCCCCAACTCAGTCCTAAGACCCCAGACCCCACAGCTACCCACACCCATCCCTGATACTTACTAATTGTTCATTATCAAGAATGATTTCTACCTGTTTATGATGGGGTTGATGGCGTTTGATGTCTTCTTTCAGTCTTTGCCTTTACTATCTATCAGGACACAGAACACAAATCAAACACACCACACACACACACACACACACACACACACACACACACACACACACACACACAAATGCCTTGTTGAGATTTTCTCTAACTGACAACCTCAGAGAAACCATGTATTAAACTCTCCCAGCTTTTTCTTAAGGAAACCTTTATTAGTGAGCCTGTGTATAACACTTACACAAAGGGACTCTTTTAACTCATGTCTTAGTTGTTCAGAATAGCACCTTTTTAGAATGCCTTTGCTCCTGCCATTCAAATAACTTGCTGTTACATAAACCAAACCACTATCACTCATAGTATCATAGGATTAAATTTAATTAACAAAAATATCAAAAGAACATAAAATTAGCATTAAGCAAGCAGGAAGTCAATGATATTAAGAACTCCTGGGGCATCTCAGTCCTTAAACATCATACTTACCTCATCTATGTCATTGATAATGTTTAAAATAATCCTCATTATCTCAACAGCCATCGAAGCTGCTTACTGCTTTCTGGGGTTTACACATGTCCCAATTTTCCTTCCAACTATTCTGCTGAGTGAGTGAAGATAATGCCAGTCTCAGAGAGACCTGAGGTATGGAAGTGTGCTGCCCAGTGGGATGGATAAGGAGGTGTTTGCGTTTACAGATCTCTGGCCTCTGCTGGCATGAAGCACAGTTAGAACACAGTGGAGACAATTCATTTGGAGACCACATTAATGATTCTGGTCTTTCCTCCCTGTGTACCCTCCCTTTTTATTTCCCTATTCCATTCTTCTCCCTCCTCCTTTCCTTCTTTATTTTTTTCCACTTTGCTTTTCTTACTACCCAACAGGAGTCTTTATTATGTAGGAAAGAATATTATACTATGAAAGCCACTCTCCACAAGGGAAAATAAATCTAGTAGCAAATACTGTGTTTCTTTAACAAACAAAAAGTAGGTTAACCTCTTTATATTCTGATCTTCTATTTCATATAAAACTGCAGGGCTGAATTGTTTAAACAGCTCAACAGGAAAAGATGAAGCACTGAAGGGATCACGAGAAAGGAGGGAGAGACCAGGAATGAGTTGGTTAATATGGTGGCCACAACAGAGAGGAGTGAAAATCAATAAATACTTTATGAAGAACAAAGAAAACTTCCTCAACTTTAAGGAGTACAAAATCAAAGCAAATGACAGTGTGAGTATATTTTGTATTATTTTTACAATAGACATGTGGAATTACTATAAAATTGAAAACAATGTAACAATATCAACATAATACATGTTATTATTTAATAAATAATTAAATAAATAAAATTTGAACGAAAATGTGTGTATAGTAAAACTTCAAGGAGAAATATAAAGTGATAAAAATTATATGACAGACAGATATTATCAAGGTACTATTAAAATTTTGACAAAGCTAAATTTTGTTGCAGCCCAAATCCTATATTTGGAATTAAATACTGTTAAATCCATAGAATTTTTGGATCACTTATTTTAGTTCTTTCTCTACTTTGTTTGCAAAAGTGTTTCACAGTGTGGCTCAACTTTGGCCTTGAATTAGATACACTACTTCCTCAGTGCTGACAGTACAGGTATATAAATGATATTTTCTCTCTCTTTCTCTCTCCCTCTCCCTTTGTCTTTCTCTCTCCCCTTCTTTCTCTCCCTCTCTCCTTATTTCCCTTTTTCCTTTTCTTAAACTAAGAATGCTAAACTGTTAGATTCTATGCAAATATCATGAAATCCAAACCACACAGAAATCTGAGTTAGGATTGTCATCCATTCACATAGAGGGTGGTCAACTAGTATAGGAACTACTTTTTAAATTAAATTTATTATTTATTTTGCATCCTGACTGCAAAAAATAATGTTCCCCTTACTCCTCTCTTCCCATTCCCTCCCATTCCTTTCCCCTTTTCCTAGCTAATCCACTGCTCCTCTGATCTACTCAGAACAGGACAGGCCTCCCATGGCTATCAGGAAAGTCTGGCACATGCAGTTGCTATAGGACTAAGCACATCCCCATGTATAAAGGCTGGTCAAGGCAACCCAGTATGAGGAATAGGTTCCCAAAAGCCAGTCAAAGCATTAGGGACAGCCCTTGCTCCCACTGCTAGAAGTCACACAAGTGGACCAAGCTACACAACTGTCACATAAAAGTACAGGGCCTAGGTCAGTCCCATGCAGGCTTCCTGTTTGTCCTTTCAGGGTCTTTAAGCTTCTATAAGCCCTGGTAAGTTTTTTCTGTGGGTTTTCTTGTGTTGTACACGAACCCTCTGGCCCATATAATTCCTTCCTCTCTCTCTTAAGCATGATTTCTTGAGAGAGGCCTCTAGTGGGTCTCTGCACCTGTTTCCATCAGTTAGAGGACGAAGGCCCTCTGATGACAACTGGGGTAGTCACCAATCTATGAGTATAGCAGAGTATCTCTAAGCTTCAGTACATTGACTTTTTTTCTTCAGTCATGTTTGGTTTCATCCTAGGCCTCTGGGCCACCCAGCCTCTGAGTTCTGTCACTAGACACAGTAACAGGGGAGCAAGAGAAAATCTACAAGGATGACCCCAGCTAAGACTCCTTGCAATAGTGGATACACAGCCTGAACTGGTTGTCTCCTGTGACCAGGCAGGACTTCCATTGGGAGGACTGAGGCACCAAACCAGCCACACAACCTTTGACCTATAGTCTATCCTGCCTATGGGCTGTTTTGGGATAAGTGTGGTACAGAGATTGTGGGAATGACCAACCAATGACTAGTCAAACCTATGTCAGGAGAGTGAGTACCTGAACTCTTTTATTCTAGCCTGGCATTGAGAAATCCCTTGAGTGCTTTCAATGTTTTCAGTAAGTTCTCTGCCTTTTGCCAAGCTGGAAAAACTCCTAGAGCTTCACCCCATGGTTCCCAACTTTAAGCTGAACTGTCCTGAGTTCACTCTGTTGTTTCTATGATGTGGGATTCTCCTCTATGTGCTGTTAAGATGTTTTATTGCCATTGATTAATACAGAAGCTGCTTTTGATCAATGGTTTAACAGAGTAAACCCAGTGAGAAAATCCAGAGATGTACAGAGAGAGTAGGCATAGTCAGAGAGAAGCCATGTAGCTGCTGAAGGAGACAGATGCCCAGGAACTTAACCAGTAAACTACAAGCCTCGTGGTAAAATATAAAATACGGGAGTCCCCTCTGTGTGCTGTGATTATCATTAATGAATAAAGAAACTTCTTTGAACCTATAGCAAGGCAGGACTTAGGTAGGCAGGGAAAGCTGGGCTGAACGCTGGCAGAAGGAGGTCAGAGAGAGATGCCATGGAGCTGCCAGAGTCAGACATGCTGAATCTTTGCTGGTAAGCCACTGCCATGTTGTGATATACAGATTAGTAGAAATGGGTTAAATTAATATAAGAGTTAGCCAATAAGAAGCTAGGGCTAATGGGCCAAGCAGTGTTTTAAATAATATAGTTTCTGTGTGGTTATTTTGGCTCTGAGTAGCCAGGATGAACTAGCAGCCTCTTCCTCCAATAAAAATAATAGGAATGGTTTAATTTAAGATACAAGAGCTAGTTAGCAATATGCCTAAGTGATTGGCTATGCACTGCTTTAATTAATACAGTTTATGTGTGATTATTTCACTTCTGGGCTGCCAGGAACAAACAAACAGCTTTCTATATATACATGTTTCCTCTCCCCTGCTCTCGATGAGGACTGGATTGTTTTCTTCTTCCACTGGGTTCTTAATTGTAGAAAGATAAAAGAATGTTGGGTGGTATTCATAATACTCATAAATTCTATGACATGTAGGAAACTGAATAGTACTGAGTGGTTAGAAATTCAGGAGGGAGGAGCACTTAGAGATGATGTTGGAGGCAGAGATATAGAAGTGTGGAGGGAGAGGAAAGAAAAGGGAAAAAGGAAAAAATTGATAGGGGCCTGAAGGCTCATTATCTGAAATGAAGTATTATATGGAACATATATCTCTAAATCTTAGTATTTTGATACCTGAAAATGGCTCATTTTTTTCAACATTGGAAACTATTAGACAGAGGTAGATACAGAGACAGGTGGACAGACAGACAGAGAGGAGAGAGAAGGGTTAGTTGACATTCATATCACTAGGAAAACCTGTAAACAGTACTTTTCTCACAGGAATTGAATCAGTAGTACTGTGGGTAACTTTAGAATTAAAAGGTGGCAGAGTCTCTAACTCTGAATGGATGGAACTGAGCAACATTAACCTTTTCACTCGCTCTAACAAAGACAAGTGAAGACAAGATGTACCATGACTGCTTCCCGGCTGTTTTGTGTCTAGCCCAAGGCCCTCTGTACCTGACAATTATCCCACACTTCAGGACTAATTTTCTACGTGTTTTCTTACACTGTATTTGCACTAACCCTACAATACACAATCTCATTAACTCATTTCTTTAAGGAAAGAAGCTTTTTGTGAGGACATAGAAGACATACTTATTCAACAAGATAATTATAGATTATCTTATAGATTTTGTTAATAATACTGGCCCCCATCCAAAGTACAAGCGGTTTTGTTCCTCCTTGGCTTTGTAAATATGACATTTTGTACTATTTAAAATAGAAATGCTGATTTTTTTCCTAGTCCTGAATTTGAGTGTTCAGGTTCGTCAGTTTTGGGTTGATGCATAATCGATAGAGAAATACATTTGAAATATAGAAACGGACATTTCAACAGTAGCAATCTTATTGAATAAATATTTTTCATTGACTTTGATAAATCAAAATATGTAAATAAAAGTTCCATTGTGTGTTTATGAGTATGTTTTACAAGTGAGAATTTGAGCAAGTAGCAAACTAGCTGGTACCAATTTTGATAACATCTCATTGTGTTGCATGTAACATCACTTGATCACTTAAACAAAATGCAAATATTTGCTTTAAGATAGAATACAGTATGGGTTCTTCTAAACATCGTTAAGGACTACTTAGTACCTAAGTGAACTGACAAAAATAAGATATATACAAGTAGGGAAAATACAAATATTGTTTTTCCTTGAGTGTAAGCTTAACAGCAGTCAACTTTACACATTTATAAAAAAATACCAAGCCCAAATATGATGGAAGAGGGTCATCTGTCTATGTGTTACTCTCATTGGTTAATTAATAAAGAAAACTGCTTGGCCTGGTAGGTCAGAACATAGGTGGGTGGAGTAGACAGAACAGAACTGTAGGAGAAAGAAAGCAGAGTCAGGCAGATGCCTCAGGCAGTCGTCATGCCTCTCCTCTCCGAGACAAATGCAGGTTAAGATCTCTCCTGGTAAGCTACCACCTCATGGTGCTACACACATTAATAGAAATGGGTTAAGCAAGATATAAGAGTTAGCCAATAAGAGGCGGAAACTAATGGGCCAAGCAGTGTTTAAATGAATACAGTTTCCATGTAATTATTTCGGGTGTAAAGCTAGCTGGGTGGTGGGAAGCAGCCCGATGCTCCTTCTACACAAATAAATGATTAAATATACAAATTTCTCCAGAAAGAGCTCAACATTTATATTTGGCTGAGAGTGAATTTTAGAAAGGACATTGTATATGATTCTTGTTCATACTCAGAAAGCTAGCTGACATAAGGAGGAGGTAGATAATGGGATGTATTCAAAAGAGAACAAATTTCATAGATGAGATGTAAGCTGTCTTCAATGTTTGATTGACTATCACATAAAAGAAGATTCCATTTTCTTTATTTTCACAAATATTTAATTGATGAGGCTAAATTCAACAAGTTTCTGAGGTATAAGATTTTTCACTTTTATTTGTTAATTTTTATTTTTAGGTAAATCATTAAATTATTTTCATTCTTATATCATTAATTTCATACTTTTATTGTATGCTTTTTTCAATGAGAACTAATAAAATGAATAAATTGTTTAAACAATTATATTGAAAAGATGAAGTCATACATACTAAAAAGTTTTCTGGAATAGTGCTTCGATGGGATATCTCAAAATTAATATATAAACTCTCAGTACATAAGGGATTCTCAGTACACAAAGCTCAGAGAATTTGGAAAAGACAGAGGGGGCGATAATATACTAATCCACAGATAGGAAGGAGGTG